>NW_027308195.1:0-163000 GCF_047496885.1 Scyliorhinus torazame
ATAGTGATTTTCTCGGCGAGTTAAGCATTTTGAGTAATTTCCCGATTGGTTTCAGAACGGCTTGCATTGAAATTTACTATTTTATTGCCAGACATTCATTGTGGAACAAAAGTCATTTTCTCGGCGAGCTAAGCATTTTGAGTAATTTACCGATTGGTTTCAGAACGGCTAGCATTGGAATTTACTATTTTTTGCCAGAAATTCATTGTGGGGGGACAAGTGATTTTCCCGGCGAGTTAAGCATTTTGAGTAATTTGCCGATTGGTTTCAGAACGGCTTGCATCGAAATTAAGTATTTTTTGCCAGCCATTTATTGTGGAACAAAAGTGATTTTCTCGGCGAGTTGAGCATTTTGAGTAATTTGCCGATTGGTTTCAGAACGGCTTGCATTGAAATTTACCATTTTTTGCCAGACATTCATTGGTTGGGAAAAGGTGATTTTCTCGGCGAGTTAAGCATTTTGAGTAATTTGCCGATTGGTTTCAGAACGGCTTGCATCACAATTAACTATTTTTTGCCAGCCATTCATTGTGGAACAAAAGTGATTTTCTCGGCGAGTTAAGCATTTTGAGTAATTTGCAGATCGGTTTCACAACGGCTTGCATTGAAATTAACTATTTTTTGCGAACCATTCATTGTGGAACAAAAGTGGTTTCCTCGGTGCGTTAAGCATTTTGAGTAATTTGCCGATTGGTTTCAGAACGTCTTGCATTGAAATTAACTATTTTTTGCCAACCATTCATTGTGGGAAAAAAAGTGATTTTCTCGGCGAGTTAAGCATTTTGAGTAATTTGCCGATTGGTTTCAGAACGTCTTGCATTGAAATTTACTATTTTTTGCCAGACATTCATTGTGGAACAAAAGTGATTTTCTCGGCGAGTTAAGCATTTTGAGTAAGTTGCCGATTGGTTTCAGAACGGCTTGCATCACAATTAAATATTTTTTGCCAGGCATTCATTGTGGAACAAAAGTGATTTTCTCGGCGAGTTAAGCATTTTGAATAATTTGCCGATTGGTTTCAGAACGTCTTGCATTGAAATTTACTATTTTTTGCAAGACATTCATTGTGGAACAAAATTGATTTTCTCGACGAGTTAAGCATTTTGAGTAATTTGCCGATTAGTTTCAGAACGGCTTGCATCACAATTAAGTATTTTTTGCCAGGCATTGATTGTGGAACAAAAGTGATTTTCTCGGCGAGTTAAGCATTTTGACTAATTTGCCGATTGGTTTCAGAACGTCTTGCATTGAAATTTTCTATTTTTTGCCAGACATTCATTGTGGAACAAAAGTGATTTTCTCGGCGAGTTAAGCATTTTGAGTAATTTGCCGATTGTTTTCAGAACGGCTTGCATTGAAATTCACTATTTTTTGCCAGACATTCACTGTGGGGGGAAAAGTGATTTTCCCGGCGAGTTAAGCATTTTGAGTAATTTGCCGATTGGTTTCAGAACGGCTTGCATCACAATTAACTATTTTTTGCCAGCCATTCATTGTGGAATAAAAATGATTTTCTCGGCGAGTTAAGCATTTTGAGTAATTTGCCGATTGGTTTCAGAACGGCTTGCATCACAATTAACCTTTTTTGCCCCTCATTCATTGTGGAACAAAAGTGATTTTGTCGGCGAGTTAAGCATTTTGAGTAATTTCCCGATTGGTTTCAGAACGGCTTGCATTGAAATTTACTATTTTATTGCCAGACATTCATTGTGGGGTAAAAGTCATTTTCTCGGCGAGTTAAGCATTTTGAGTAATTTCCCGATTGGTTTCAGAACGTCTTGCATCAAAATGAACAATTTTTTGCCAGCTATTCATTCTGGGGAAAAATGATTTTCTCGGCGAGTTCAGCATTTTGAGTAAATTGCCGATTGGTTTCAGAACAGCTTGCATTGAAATTTACTATTTTTTGCGAACCATTCATTGTGGGGAAAAGTGATTTTCTCGGCGAGTTAAGCATTTTGAGTAATTTGCCGATTGGTTTCAGAACGTCTTGCATTGAAATTTACTATTTTTTGCCAGACATTCATTGTGGAACAAAAGCGATTTTCTCAGCGAGTGAAGCATTTTGAGTAATTTGCCGATTGGTTTCAGAACGGCTTGCATCGAAATTAAGTATTTTTTGCCAGCCATTCATTGTGGAACAAAAGTGATTTTCTCGGCGAGTTGAGCATTTTGAGTAATTTGCCGATTGGTTTCAGAACGTCTTGCATTGAAATTTACCATTTTTTGCCAGCCATTCATTGTGGAAGAGAAGTGATTTTCTCGGCGAGTTAAGCATTTTGAGTAATTTGCCGATTAGTTTCAGAACGGCTTGCATTACAATTAACTATTTTTTGCCAGGTATTCATTGTGGGAAAAAAGTGATTTTCCCGGCGAGTTAAGCATTTTGAGTAATTTGCCGATTGGTTTCAGAACGGCTTGCATCGAAATTAAGTATTTTTTGCCAGCCATTCATTGTGGAACAAAAGTGATTTTCTCGGCGAGTTGAGCATTTTGAGTAATTTGCCGATTGGTTTCAGAACGGCTTGCATTGAAATTTACCATTTTTTGCCAGACATTCATTGGTTGGGAAAAGGTGATTTTCTCGGCGAGTTAAGCATTTTAAGTAATTTGCCGATTGGTTTCAGAACGGCTTGCATCACAATTAACTATTTTTTGCCAGCCATTCATTGTGCAACAAAAGTGATTTTCTCGGCGAGTTGAGCATTTTGAGTAATTTGCCGATTGGTTTCAGAACGTCTTGCATTGAAATTTACCATTTTTTGCCAGCCATTCATTGTGGAACAAAAGTGATTTTCTCGGCGAGTTAAGCATTTTGAGTAATTTGCCGATTGGTTTCAGAACGGCTTGCATCACAATTAACTATTTTTTGCCAGACATTCACTGTGGGGGGAAAAGTGATTTTCCCGGCGAGTTAAGCATTTTGAGTAATTTGCCGATTGGTTTCAGAACGGCTTGCATCACAATTAACTATTTTTTGCCAGGCATTCATTGTGGAACAAAAGTGATTTTCTCGGCGAGTTAAGCATTTTGAGTAATTTGCCGATTGGTTTCAGAACGGCTTGCATCGAAATTAACTATTTTTTGCCAGCCATTCATTGTGGAACAAAAGTGATTTTCTAGGCGAGTTAAGCATTTTGAGTAATTTGCCGATTGGTTTCAGAACGGCTTGCATCACAATTAACCTTTTTTGCCCCTCATTCATTGTGGAACAATAGTGATTTTCTCGGCGAGTTAAGCATTTTGAGTAATTTCCCGATTGGTTTCAGAACGGCTAGCATTGGAATTTACTATTTTTTGCCAGACATTCATTGTGGGGGGACAAGTGATTTTCCCGGCGAGTTAAGCATTTTGAGTAATTTGCCGATTGGTTTCAGAACGGCTTGCATCGAAATTAAGTATTTTTTGCCAGCCATTCATTGTGGAACAAAAGTGATTTTCTCGGCGAGTTGAGCATTTTGAGTAATTTGCCGATTGGTTTCAGAACGGCTTGCATTGAAATTTACCATTTTTTGCCAGACATTCATTGGTTGGGAAAAGGTGATTTTGTCGGCGAGTTAAGCATTCTGAGTAATTTGCCGATTGGTTTCAGAACGGCTTGCATCACAATTAACTATTTTTTGCCAGGCATTCATTGTGGAACAAAAGCGATTTTCTCGGCGAGTTAAGCATTTTCAGTAATTTGCCGATGGGTTTCAGAACGGCTTGCATCGAAATTAAGTATTTTTTGCCAGCCATTCATTGTGGAACAAAAGTGATTTTCTCGGCGAGTTGAGCATTTTGAGTAATTTGCCGATTGGTTTCAGAACGTCTTGCATTGAAATTTACCAGTTTTTGCCAGCCATTCATTGTGGAACAAAAGTGATTTTCTCGGCGAGTTAAGCATTTTGAGTAATTTGCAGATCGGTTTCACAACGGCTTGCATTGAAATTTCCCATTTTTTGCCAGCCATTCATTGTGGAACAAAAGTGATTTTCTCGGCGAGTTAAGCATTTTGAGTAATTTGCCGATTGGTTTCAGAACGGCTTGCATCGAAATTAACTATTTTTTTGCCAGCCATTCATTGTGGAACAAAAGTGATTTTCTCGGCGAGTTAAGCATTTTGAGTAATTTGCCGATTGGCTTCAGAACGGCTTGCATCACAATTAACCTTTTTTGCCAATCATTCATTGTGGAACAAAAGTGATTTTCTCGGCGAGTTGAGCATTTTGAGTAATTTGCCGATTGGTTTCAGAATGTCTTGCATTGAAATTAACTATTTTTTGCCAACCATTCATTGTGGGAAAAAAAGTGATTTTCTCGGCGAGTTAAGCATTTTGAGTAATTTGCCGATTGGTTTCAGAACGTCTTGCATTGAAATTTACTATTTTTTGCCAGACATTCATTGTGGAACAAAAGTGATTTTCTCGGCGAGTTAAGCATTTTGAGTAAGTTGCCGATTGGTTTCAGAACGGCTTGCATTGAAATTTACCATTTTTTGCCAGACATTCATTGTGGGGAAAATGTGATTTTCTCGGCGAGTTGAGCATTTTGAGAAATTTGCCGATTAGTTTCAGAACGGCTTGCATCACAATTAACTATTTTTTGCCAGGCATTCATTGTGGAAGAAAAGTGATTTTCTCGGCGAGTTAAGCATTTTGAGTAATTTGCCGATTGGCTTCATACGGCTTGCATCACAATTAACCTTTTTTGCCACTCATTCATTGTGGAACAAAAGTGATTTTCTCGGCAAGTTGAGCATTTTGAGTAATTTGCCGATTGGTTTCAGAATGTCTTGCATTGAAATTAACTATTTTTTGCCAACCATTCATTGTGGGAAAAAAAGTGATTTTCTCGGCGAGTTAAGCATTTTGAGTAATTTGCCGATTGGTTTCAGAACGTCTTGCATTGAAATTTACTATTTTTTGCCAGACATTCATTGTGGAACAAAAGTGATTTTCTCGGCGAGTTAAGTATTTTGAGTAAGTTGCCGATTGGTTTCAGAACGGCTTGCATTGAAATTTACCATTTTTTGCCAGACATTCATTGTGGGGAAATTGTGATTTTCTCGGCGAGTTAAGCATTTTGAGAAATTTGCCGATTAGTTTCAGAACGGCTTGCATCACAATTAACTATTTTTGCCAGGCATTCATTGTGGAAGAAAAGTGATTTTCTCGGCGAGTTAAGCATTTTGAGTAATTTGCCGATTGGTTTCAGAACGTCTTGCATTGAAATTTACTATTTTTTGCAAGACATTCATTGTGGAACAAAAGTGATTTTCTCGACGAGTTAAGCATTTTGAGTAATTTGCCGATTAGTTTCAGAACGGCTTGCATCACAATTAACTATTTTTTGCCAGGCATTCATTGTGGAACAAAAGTGATTTTCTCGGCGAGTTGAGCATTTTGAGTAATTTGCCGATTGGTGTCAGAACGGCTTGCATCGAAATTAACTATTTTTTGCCAGCCATTCATTGTGGAACAAAAGTGATTTTCTCGGCGAGTTAAACATTTTGAGTAATTTGCCGATTGGTTTCAGAATGGCTTGCATCACAATTAACCTTTTTTGCCCCTCATTCATTGTGGAACAAAAGTGATTTTCTCGGCGAGTTAAGCATTTTGAGTAATTTCCCGATTGGTTTCAGAACGGCTTGCATTGAAATTTACTATTTTATTGCCAGACATACATTGTGGGGTAAAAGTCATTTTCTCGGCGAGTGAAGCATTTTGAGTAATTTACCGATTGGTTTCAGAACGGCTTGCATTGGAATTTACTATTTTTTGCCAGACATTCATTGTGGAACAAAAGTGATTTTCTCGGTGAGTTAAGCATTTTGAGTAATTTCCCGATTGGTTTCAGAACGGCTTGCATCACAATTAACTATTTTTTGCCAGACATTCATTGTGGAAAGAAAGTGATTTTCTCGGCGAGTTAAGCATTTTGAGTAATTTGCCGATTGGTTTCAGAACGTCTTGCATCAAAATGAACAATTTTTTGCCAGCCATTCATTCTGGGGAAAAAGTGATTTTCTCGGCGAGTTCAGCATTTTGAGTAAATTGCCGATTGGTTTCAGAACGGCTTGCATTGAAATTAACTATTTTTTGCGAACCATTCATTGTGGGAAAATATGATTTTCTCGGTGAGTTAAGCATTTTGAGTAATTTGCCGATTGGTTTCAGAACGTCTTGCATTGAAATTTACTATTTTTTGCCAGACATTCATTGTGGAACAAAAGTGATTTTCTCGGCGAGTTAAGCATTTTGAGTAATTTGCCGATTAGTTTCAGAACGGCTTGCATCACAATTAACTATTTTATGCCAGGCATTCATTGTGGAACAAAAGTGATTTTCTCGGCGAGTTAAGCATTTTGAGTAATTTGCCGATTGGTTTCAGAACGTCTTGCATTGAAATTAACTATTTTTTGCGCACCATTCATTGTGGAACAAAAGTGGTTTTCTCGGCGAGTTAAGCATTTTGAGTAATTTACCGATTGGTTTCAGAATGTCTTGCACTGAAATTAACTATTTTTTGCCAACCATTCATTGTGGGAAAAAGGTAATTTTCTCGGCGAGTTAAGCATTTTGAGTAATTTGCCGATTGGTTTAAAACGGCTTGCATCACAATTAACTATTTTTTGCCAGGCATTAATTGTGGAACAAAAGCGATTTTCTCGGCGAGTGAAGCATTTTGAGTAATTTGCCGATTGGTTTCAGAACGGCTTGCATCGAAATTAAGTATTTTTTGCCAGCCATTCATTGTGGAACAAAAGTGATTTTCTCGGCGAGTTGAGCATTTTGAGAAATTTGCCGATTGGTTTCAGAACGTCTTGCATTGAAATTTACCATTTTTTGCCAGCCATTCATTGTGGAACAAAAGTGATTTTCTCGGCGAGTTAAGCATTTTGAGTAATTTGCCGATTGGTTTCAGAACGTCTTGCATTGAAATTTACTATTTTTTGCCAGACATTCGTTGTGGGAAAAAACTGATTTTCTCGGCGAGTTAAGCATTTTGAGTAATTTGCCGATTGGTTTCAGAACGTCTTGCGTTGAAATTTACTATTTTTTGACAGACATTCATTGTGGAACAAAAGTGATTTTCTCGGCGAGTTAAGCATTTTGAGTAATTTGCCGATTGGTTTCAGAACGGCTTGCATTGAAATATACCAGGTTTTGCCAGACATTCATTGTGGCGAAAAAGTGATTTTCTCGGCGAGTTAAGCATTTCGAGTAATTTGCCGATTGTTTTCAGATCGGCGTGCATTGAAATTCACTATTTTTTGCCAGACATTCATTGTGGGGGGATAAGTGATTTTCCCGGCGAGTTAAGCATTTTGAGTAATTTGCCGATTGGTTTCAGAACGGCTTGCATCGAAATTAAGTATTTTTTGCCAGCCATTCATTGTGGAACAAAAGTGATTTTCTCTGCGAGTTGAGCATTTTGAGTAATTTGCCGATTGGTTTCAGAACGGCTTGCATTGAAATTTACCATTTTTTGCCAGACATTCATTGTTGGGAAAAGGTGATTATCTCGGCGAGTTAAGCATTTTGAGTAATTTGCTGATTGGTTTCAGAACGGCTTGCATCGAAATTAACTATTTTTTGCCAGCCATTCATTGTGGAACAAAAGTGATTTTCTCGGCGAGTTAAGCATTTTGAGTAATTTGCCGATTGGCTTCAGAACGGCTTGCATCACAATTAACCTTTTTTGCCACTCATTCATTGTGGAACAAAAGTGATTTTCTCGGCGAGTTGAGCATTTTCAGTAATTTGCCGATTGGTTTCAGAACGTCTTGCATTGAAATTTACCATTTTTTGCCAGCCATTCATTGTGGAACAAAAGTGATTTTCTCGGCGAGTTAAGCATTTTGAGTAATTTGCCGATTGGTTTCAGAACGTCTTGCATCAAAATGAACAATTTTTTGCCAGCCATTCATTCTGGGGAAAAAGTGATTTTCCTGGCGAGTTCAGCATTTTGAGTAAATTGCCGATTGGTTTCAGAACGGCTTGCATTGAAATTAACTATTTTTTGCGAACCATTCATTGTGGGGAAATATGATTTTCTCGGTGAGTTAAGCATTTTGAGTAATTTGCCGATTGGTTTCAGAACGTCTTGCATTGAAATTTACTATTTTTTGCCAGACATTCATTGTGGAACAAAAGTGATTTTCTCGGCGAGTTAAGCATTTTGAGTAATTTGCCGATTAGTTTCAGAACGGCTTGCATCACAATTAACTATTTTATGCCAGGCATTCATTGTGGAACAAAAGTGATTTTCTCGGCGAGTTAAGCATTTTGAGTAATTTGCCGATTGGTTTCAGAACGTCTTGCATTGAAATTAACTATTTTTTGCGAACCATTCATTGTGGAACAAAAGTGGTTTTCTCGGCGAGTTAAGCATTTTGAGTAATTTACCGATTGGTTTCAGAATGTCTTGCATTGAAATTAACTATTTTTTGCCAACCATTCATTGTGGGAAAAAGGTAATTTTCTCGGCGAGTTAAGCATTTTGAGTAATTTGCCGATTGGTTTAAAACGGCTTGCATCACAATTAACTATTTTTTGCCAGGCATTAATTGTGGAACAAAAGCGATTTTCTCGGCGAGTGAAGCATTTTGAGTAATTTGCCGATTGGTTTCAGAACGGCTTGCATCGAAATTAAGTATTTTTTGCCAGCCATTCATTGTGGAACAAAAGTGATTTTCTCGGCGAGTTGAGCATTTTGAGAAATTTGCCGATTGGTTTCAGAACGTCTTGCATTGAAATTTACCATTTTTTGCCAGCCATTCATTGTGGAACAAAAGTGATTTTCTCGGCGAGTTAAGCATTTTGAGTAATTTGCCGATTGGTTTCAGAACGTCTTGCATTGAAATTTACTATTTTTTGCCAGACATTCGTTTTGGGAAAAAACTGATTTTCTCGGCGAGTTAAGCATTTTGAGTAATTTGCCGATTGGTTTCAGAACGTCTTGCGTTGAAATTTACTATTTTTTGACAGACATTCATTGTGGAACAAAAGTGATTTTCTCGGCGAGTTAAGCATTTTGAGTAATTTGCCGATTGGTTTCAGAACGGCTTGCATTGAAATATACCAGGTTTTGCCAGACATTCATTGTGGCGAAAAAGTGATTTTCTCGGCGAGTTAAGCATTTCGAGTAATTTGCCGATTGTTTTCAGATCGGCGTGCATTGAAATTCACTATTTTTTGCCAGACATTCATTGTGGGGGGATAAGTGATTTTCCCGGCGAGTTAAGCATTTTGAGTAATTTGCCGATTGGTTTCAGAACGGCTTGCATCGAAATTAAGTATTTTTTGCCAGCCATTCATTGTGGAACAAAAGTGATTTTCTCTGCGAGTTGAGCATTTTGAGTAATTTGCCGATTGGTTTCAGAACGGCTTGCATTGAAATTTACCATTTTTTGCCAGACATTCATTGTTGGGAAAAGGTGATTATCTCGGCGAGTTAAGCATTTTGAGTAATTTGCTGATTGGTTTCAGAACGGCTTGCATCGAAATTAACTATTTTTTGCCAGCCATTCATTGTGGAACAAAAGTGATTTTCTCGGCGAGTTAAGCATTTTGAGTAATTTGCCGATTGGCTTCAGAACGGCTTGCATCACAATTAACCTTTTTTGCCACTCATTCATTGTGGAACAAAAGTGATTTTCTCGGCGAGTTGAGCATTTTGAGTAATTTGCCGATTGGTTTCAGAACGTCTTGCATTGAAATTTACCATTTTTTGCCAGCCATTCATTCTGGGGAAAAAGTGATTTTCTCGGCGAGTTCAGCATTTTGAGTAAATTGCCGATTGGTTTCAGAACGGCTTGCATTGAAATTAACTATTTTTTGCGAACCATTCATTGTGGGGAAATATGATTTTCTCGGTGAGTTAAGCATTTTGAGTAATTTGCCGATTGGTTTCAGAACGTCTTGCATTGAAATTTACTATTTTTTGCCAGACATTCATTGTGGAACAAAAGTGATTTTCTCGGCGAGTTAAGCATTTTGAGTAATTTGCCGATTAGTTTCAGAACGGCTTGCATCACAATTAACTATTTTATGCCAGGCATTCATTGTGGAACAAAAGTGATTTTCTCGGCGAGTTAAGCATTTTGAGTAATTTGCCGATTGGTTTCAGAACGTCTTGCATTGAAATTAACTATTTTTTGCGCACCATTCATTGTGGAACAAAAGTGGTTTTCTCGGCGAGTTAAGCATTTTGAGTAATTTACCGATTGGTTTCAGAATGTCTTGCATTGAAATTAACTATTTTTTGCCAACCATTCATTGTGGGAAAAAGGTAATTTTCTCGGCGAGTTAAGCATTTTGAGTAATTTGCCGATTGGTTTAAAGCGGTTTGCATCACAATTAACTATTTTTTGCCAGGCATTAATTGTGGAACAAAAGCGATTTTCTCGGCGAGTGAAGCATTTTGAGTAATTTGCCGATTGGTTTCAGAACGGCTTGCATCGAAATTAAGTATTTTTTGCCAGCCATTCATTGTGGAACAAAAGTGATTTGCTCGGCGAGTTGAGCATTTTGAGAAATTTGCCGATTGGTTTCAGAACGTCTTGCATTGAAATTTACCATTTTTTGCCAGCCATTCATTGTGGAACAAAAGTGATTTTCTCGGCGAGTTAAGCATTTTGAGTAATTTGCCGATTGGTTTCAGAACGTCTTGCATTGAAATTTACTATTTTTTGCCAGACATTCGTTGTGGGAAAAAACTGATTTTCTCGGCGAGTTAAGCATTTTGAGTAATTTGCCGATTGGTTTCAGAACGTCTTGCGTTGAAATTTACTATTTTTTGACAGACATTCATTGTGGAACAAAAGTGATTTTCTCGGCGAGTTAAGCATTTTGAGTAATTTGCCGATTGGTTTCAGAACGGCTTGCATTGAAATATGCCAGGTTTTGCCAGACATTCATTGTGGCGAAAAAGTGATTTTCTCGGCGAGTTAAGCATTTCGAGTAATTTGCCGATTGTTTTCAGATCGGCGTGCATTGAAATTCACTATTTTTTGCCAGACATTCATTGTGGGGTAATAAGTGATTTTCCCGGCGAGTTAAGCATTTTGAGTAATTTGCCGATTGGTTTCAGAACGGCTTGCATCGAAATTAAGTATTTTTTGCCAGCCATTCATTGTGGAACAAAAGTGATTTTCTCTGCGAGTTGAGCATTTTGAGTAATTTGCCGATTGGTTTCAGAACGTCTAGCATTGAAATTTACCATTTTTTGCCAGACATTCATTGTTGGGAAAAGGTGATTATCTCGGCGAGTTAAGCATTTTGAGTAATTTGCTGATTGGTTTCAGAACGGCTTGCATCGAAATTAACTATTTTTTGCCAGCCATTCATTGTGGAACAAAAGTGATTTTCTCGGCGAGTTAAGCATTTTGAGTAATTTGCCGATTGGCTTCAGAACGGCTTGCATCACAATTAACCTTTTTTGCCACTCATTCATTGTGGAACAAAAGTGATTTACTCGGCGAGTTGAGCATTTTGAGTAATTTGCCGATTGGTTTCAGAACGTCTTGCATTGAAATTTACCATTTTTTGCCAGCCATTCATTGTGGAACAAAAGTGATTTTCTCGGCGAGTTAAGCATTTTGAGTAATTTGCCGATTGGTTTCACAACGGCTTGCATTGAAATTCACTATTTTTTGCCAGACATTCATTGTGCAAAGAAAGTGATTGTCTCGGCGAGTTAAGCATTTTGAGTAATTTGGCGATTGGTTTCAGAACGTCTTTCATTGAAATTAACTATTTTTTGCGAACCATTCATTGTGGAACAAAATTGGTTTTCTCGGTGCGTTAAGCATTTTGAGTAATTTGCCGATTGGTTTCAGAATGTCTTGCATTGAAATTAACTATTTTTTGCCAACCATTCATTGTGGGAAAAAAGTGATTTTCTCGGCGAGTTAAGCATTTTGAGTAATTTGCCCATTGGTTTCAGAACGTCTTGCATTGAAAATTACCATTTTTTGCCAGACATTCATTGTGGGGAAAATGTGATTTTCTCGACGAGTTAAGCATTTTGAGTAATTTGCCGATTAGTTTCAGAACGGCTTGCATCACAATTAACTATTTTTTGCCAGGCATTCATTGTGGAACAAAAGTGATTTTCTAGCCGAGTTAAGCATTTTGAGTAATTTGCCGATTGGTTTCAGAACGGCTTGCATCGAATTTAACTATTTTTTGCCAGCCATTCATTGTGGAACAAAAGTGATTTTCTCGGCGAGTTAAGCATTTTGAGTAATTTGCCGATTGGTTTCAGAACGGCTTGCATCACAATTAACGTTTTTTGCCCCTCATTCATTGTGGAACAAAAGTGATTTTCTCGGCGAGTTAAGCATTTTGAGTAATTTGCCGATTGGTTTCGGAACGTCTTGCATTGAAATTTACTATTTTTTGCCAGACATTCATTGTGGAACAAAAGTGATTTTCTCGGCGAGTTAAGCATTTTGAGTAATTTGCCGATTGGTTTCAGAACGGCTTGCATCGAAATTAACTATTTTTTGCCAGCCATTCATTGTGGAACAAAAGTGATTTTCTCGGCGAGTAAAGCATTTTGAGTAATTTGCCGATTGGTTTCAGAACGGCTTGCATTGGAATTTACTATTTTTTGCCAGGCATTCATTGTGGAACAAAAGTGATTTTCTCGGTGAGTTAAGCATTTTGAGTAATTTCCCGACTGGTTTCAGAACGGCTTGCATCACAATTAACTATTTTTTGCCAGACATTCATTGTGGAAAGAAAGTGATTTTCTCGGCGAGTTAAGCATTTTGAGTAATTTGCCGATTGGTTTCAGAACGTCTTGCATCAAAATCAACAATTTTTTGCCAGCCATTCATTCTGGGGAAAAAGTGATTTTCTCGGCGAGTTCAGCATTTTGAGTAAATTGCCGATTGGTTTCAGAACGTCTTGCATTGAAATTAACTATTTTTTGCGAACCATTCATTGTGGAACAAAAGTGGTTTTCTCGGCGAGTTAAGCATTTTGAGTAATTTACCGATTGGTTTCAGAATGTCTTGCATTGAAATTAACTATTTTTTGCCAACCATTCATTGTGGGAAAAAAGTAATTTTCTCGGCGAGTTAAGCATTTTGAGTAATTTGCCGATTGGTTTCAGAACGGCTTGCATCACAATTAACTATTTTTTGCCAGGCATTAATTGTGGAACAAAAGCGATTTTCTCGGCGAGTGAAGCATTTTGAGTAATTTGCCGATTGGTTTCAGAACGGCTTGCATCGAAATTAAGTATTTTTTGCCAGCCATTCATTGTGGAACAAAAGTGATTTTCTCGGCGAGTTGAGCATTTTGACTAATTTGCCGATTGGTTTCAGAATGTCTTGCATTGAAATTCACTATTTTTTGCCAGACATTCACTGTGGGGGGAAAAGTGATTTTCCCGGCGAGTTAAGCATTTTGAGTAATTCGCCGATTGGTTTCAGAACGGCTTGCATCACAATTAACTATTTTTTGCCAGGCATTAATTGTGGAACAAAAGCGATTTTCTCGGCGAGTGAAGCATTTTGAGTAATTTGCCGATTGGTTTCAGAACGGCTTGCATCGAAATTAAGTATTTTTTGCCAGCCATTCATTGTGGAACAAAAGTGATTTTCTCGGCGAGTTGAGCATTTTGACTAATTTGCCGATTGGTTTCAGAATGTCTTGCATTGAAATTCACTATTTTTTGCCAGACATTCACTGTGGGGGGAAAAGTGATTTTCCCGGCGAGTTAAGCATTTTGAGTAATTCGCCGATTGGTTTCAGAACGGCTTGCATCACAATTAACTATTTTTTGCCAGGCATTCATTGTGGAACAAAAGTGATTTTCTCGGCGAGTTAAGCATTTTGAGTAATTTGCCGATTGGTTTCAGAACGGCTTGCATCGAAATTAATTATTTTTTGCCAGCCATTCATTGTGGAACAAAAGTGATTTTCTCGGCGAGTTAAGCATTTTGAGTAATTTGCCGATTGGTTTCAGAACGGCTTGCATCACAATTAACCTTTTTTGCCCCTCATTCATTGTGGAACAAAAGTGATTTTCTCAGCGAGTTAAGCATTTTGAGTAATTTCCCGATTGGTTTCAGAACGGCTTGCATTGAAATTTACTATTTTATTGCCAGACATTCATTGTGGAGTAAAAGTCATTTTCTCGGCGAGTTAAGCATTTTGAGTAATTTACCGATTGGTTTCAGAACGGCTTGCATTGGAATTTACTATTTTTTGCCAGACATTCATTGTGGAACAAAAGTGATTTTCTCGGTGAGTTAAGCATTTTGAGTAATTTCCCGATTGGTTTCAGAACGGCTTGCATCACAATTAACTATTATTTGCCAGACATTCATTGTGGAAAGAAAGTGATTTTCTCGGCGAGTTAAGCATTTTGAGTAATTTGCCGATTGGTTTCAGAATGGCTTGCATCACAATTAACCTTTTTTGCCCCTCATTCATTGTGGAACAAAAGTGATTTTCTCGGCGAGTTAAGCATTTTGAGTAATTTCCCGATTGGTTTCAGAACGGCTTGCATTGAAATTTACTATTTTATTGCCAGACATACATTGTGGGGTAAAAGTCATTTTCTCGGCGAGTGAAGCATTTTGAGTAATTTACCGATTGGTTTCAGAACGGCTTGCATTGGAATTTACTATTTTTTGCCAGACATTCATTGTGGAACAAAAGTGATTTTCTCGGTGAGTTAAGCATTTTGAGTAATTTCCCGATTGGTTTCAGAACGGCTTGCATCACAATTAACTATTTTTTGCCAGACATTCATTGTGGAAAGAAAGTGATTTTCTCGGCGAGTTAAGCATTTTGAGTAATTTGCCGATTGGTTTCAGAACGTCTTGCATCAAAATGAACAATTTTTTGCCAGCCATTCATTCTGGGGAAAAAGTGATTTTCTCGGCGAGTTCAGCATTTTGAGTAAATTGCCGATTGGTTTCATAACGGCTTGCATTGAAATTAACTATTTTTTGCGAACCATTCATTGTGGGGAAATATGATTTTCTCGGTGAGTTAAGCATTTTGAGTAATTTGCCGATTGGTTTCAGAACGTCTTGCATTGAAATTTACTATTTTTTGCGAGACATTCATTGTGGAACAAAAGCGATTTTCTCGGCGAGTTAAGCATTTTGAGTAATTTGCCGATTAGTTTCAGAACGGCTTGCATCACAATTAACTATTTTATGCCAGGCATTCATTGTGGAACAAAAGTGATTTTCTCGGCGAGTTAAGCATTTTGAGTAATTTGCCGATTGGTTTCAGAACGTCTTGCATTGAAATTAACTATTTTTTGCGCACCATTCATTGTGGAACAAAAGTGGTTTTCTCGGCGAGTTAAGCATTTTGAGTAATTTACCGATTGGTTTCAGAATGTCTTGCATTGAAATTAACTATTTTTTGCCAACCATTCATTGTGGGAAAAAGGTAATTTTCTCGGCGAGTTAAGCATTTTGAGTAATTTGCCGATTGGTTTAAAACGGCTTGCATCACAATTAACTATTTTTTGCCAGGCATTAATTGTGGAACAAAAGCGATTTTCTCGGCGAGTGAAGCATTTTGAGTAATTTGCCGATTGGTTTCAGAACGGCTTGCATCGAAATTAAGTATTTTTTGCCACCCATTCATTGTGGAACAAAAGTGATTTTCTCGGCGAGTTGAGCATTTTGAGAAATTTGCCGATTGGTTTCAGAACGTCTTGCATTGAAATTTACCATTTTTTGCCAGCCATTCATTGTGGAACAAAAGTGATTTTCTCGGCGAGTTAAGCATTTTGAGTAATTTGCCGATTGGTTTCAGAACGTCTTGCATTGAAATTAACTATTTTTTGCGCACCATTCATTGTGGAACAAAAGTGGTTTTCTCGGCGAGTTAAGCATTTTGAGTAATTTACCGATTGGTTTCAGAATGTCTTGCATTGAAATTAACTATTTTTTGCCAACCATTCATTGTGGGAAAAAGGTAATTTTCTCGGCGAGTTAAGCATTTTGAGTAATTTGCCGATTGGTTTAAAACGGCTTGCATCACAATTAACTATTTTTTGCCAGGCATTAATTGTGGAACAAAAGCGATTTTCTCGGCGAGTGAAGCATTTTGAGTAATTTGCCGATTGGTTTCAGAACGGCTTGCATCGAAATTAAGTATTTTTTGCCACCCATTCATTGTGGAACAAAAGTGATTTTCTCGGCGAGTTGAGCATTTTGAGAAATTTGCCGATTGGTTTCAGAACGTCTTGCATTGAAATTTACCATTTTTTGCCAGCCATTCATTGTGGAACAAAAGTGATTTTCTCGGCGAGTTAAGCATTTTGAGTAATTTGCCGATTGGTTTCAGAACGTCTTGCATTGAAATTTACTATTTTTTGCCAGACATTCGTTGTGGGAAAAAACTGATTTTCTCGGCGAGTTAAGCATTTTGAGTAATTTGCCGATTGGTTTCAGAACGTCTTGCATTGAAATTTACTATTTTTTGACAGACATTCATTGTGGAACAAAAGTGATTTTCTCGGCGAGTTAAGCATTTTGAGTAATTTGCCGATTGGTTTCAGAACGGCTTGCATTGAAATATACCAGGTTTTGCCAGACATTCATTGTGGCGAAAAAGTGATTTTCTCGGCGAGTTAAGCATTTCGAGTAATTTGCCGATTGTTTTCAGATCGGCGTGCATTGAAATTCACTATTTTTTGCCAGACATTCATTGTGGGGGGATAAGTGATTTTCCCGGCGAGTTAAGCATTTTGAGTAATTTGCCGATTGGTTTCAGAACGGCTTGCATCGAAATTAAGTATTTTTTGCCAGCCATTCATTGTGGAACAAAAGTGATTTTCTCTGCGAGTTGAGCATTTTGAGTAATTTGCCGATTGGTTTCAGAACGGCTTGCATTGAAATTTACCATTTTTTGCCAGACATTCATTGTTGGGAAAAGGTGATTATCTCGGCGAGTTAAGCATTTTGAGTAATTTGCTGATTGGTTTCAGAACGGCTTGCATCGAAATTAACTATTTTTTGCCAGCCATTCATTGTGGAACAAAAGTGATTTTCTCGGCGAGTTAAGCATTTTGAGTCATTTGCCGATTGGCTTCAGAACGGCTTGCATCACAATTAACCTTTTTTGCCACTCATTCATTGTGGAACAAAAGTGATTTTCTCGGCGAGTTGAGCATTTTGAGTAATTTGCCGATTGGTTTCAGAACGTCTTGCATTGAAATTTACCATTTTTTGCCAGCCATTCATTGTGGAACAAAAGTGATTTTCTCGGCGAGTTAAGCATTTTGAGTAATTTGCCGATTGGTTTCACAACGGCTTGCATTGAAATTCACTATTTTTTGCCAGACATTCATTGTGCAAAGAAAGTGATTGTCTCAGCGAGTTAAGCATTTTGAGTAATTTGGCGATTGGTTTCAGAACGTCTTGCATTGAAATTAACTATTTTTTGCGAACCATTCATTGTGGAACAAAAGTGGTTTTCTCGGTGCGTTAAGCATTTTGAGTAATTTGCCGATTGGTTTCAGAATGTCTTGCATTGAAATTAACTATTTTTTGCCAACCATTCATTGTGGGAAAAAAGTGATTTTCTCGGCGAGTTAAGCATTTTGAGTAATTTGCCCATTGGTTTCAGAACGTCTTGCATTGAAATTTACCATTTTTTGCCAGACATTCATTGTGGGGAAAATGTGATTTTCTCGACGAGTTAAGCATTTTGAGTAATTTGCCGATTAGTTTCAGAACGGCTTGCATCACAATTAACTATTTTTTGCCAGGCATTCATTGTGGAACAAAAGTGATTTTCTCGGCGAGTTAAGCATTTTGAGTAATTTGCCGATTGGTTTCAGAACGGCTTGCATCGAAATTAACTATTTTTTGCCAGCCATTCATTGTGGAACAAAAGTGATTTTCTCGGCGAGTTAAGCATTTTGAGTAATTTGCCGATTGGTTTCAGAACGGCTTGCATCACAATTAACTATTTTTTGCCAGGCATTCATTGTGGAACAAAAGTGATTTTCTCGGCGAGTTAAGCATTTTGAGTAATTTCCCGATTGGTTTCAGAACGGCTTGCATTGAAATTTACTATTTTATTGCCAGACATTCATTGTGGGGTAAAAGTCATTTTCTCGGCGAGTTAAGCATTTTGAGTAATTTGCCGATTGGTTTCACAACGGCTTGCATTGAAATTCACTATTTTTTGCCAGACATTCATTGTGCAAAGAAAGTGATTGTCTCAGCGAGTTAAGCATTTTGAGTAATTTGGCGATTGGTTTCAGAACGTCTTGCATTGAAATTAACTATTTTTTGCGAACCATTCATTGTGGAACAAAAGTGGTTTTCTCGGTGCGTTAAGCATTTTGAGTAATTTGCCGATTGGTTTCAGAATGTCTTGCATTGAAATTAACTATTTTTTGCCAACCATTCATTGTGGGAAAAAAGTGATTTTCTCGGCGAGTTAAGCATTTTGAGTAATTTGCCCATTGGTTTCAGAACGTCTTGCATTGAAATTTACCATTTTTTGCCAGACATTCATTGTGGGGAAAATGTGATTTTCTCGACGAGTTAAGCATTTTGAGTAATTTGCCGATTAGTTTCAGAACGGCTTGCATCACAATTAACTATTTTTTGCCAGGCATTCATTGTGGAACAAAAGTGATTTTCTCGGCGAGTTAAGCATTTTGAGTAATTTGCCGATTGGTTTCAGAACGGCTTGCATCGAAATTAACTATTTTTTGCCAGCCATTCATTGTGGAACAAAAGTGATTTTCTCGGCGAGTTAAGCATTTTGAGTAATTTGCCGATTGGTTTCAGAACGTCTTGCATCACAATTAACCTTTTTTGCCCCTCATTCATTGTGGAACAAAAGTGATTTTCTCGGCGAGTTAAGCATTTTGAGTAATTTCCCGATTGGTTTCAGAACGGCTTGCATTGAAATTTACTATTTTATTGCCAGACATTCATTGTGGGGTAAAAGTCATTTTCTCGGCGAGTTAAGCATTTTGTGTAATTTACCGATTGGTTTCAGAACGGCTTGCATTGGAATTTACTATTTTTTGCCAGACATTCATTGTGGAAAGAAAGTGATTTTCTCGGCGAGTTAAGCATTTTGAGTAATTTGCCGATTGGTTTCAGAACGTCTTGCATCAAAATGAACAATTTTTTGCCAGCCATTCATTCTGGGGAAAAAGTGATTTTCTCGGCGAGTTCAGCATTTTGAATAAAGTGCCGATTGGTTTCAGAACGGCTTGCAATGAAATTAACTATTTTTTGCGACCATTCATTGTGGGGAAAAGTGATTTTCTCGGCGAGTTAAGCATTTTGAGTAATTTGCCGATTGGTTTCAGAACGTCTTGCATTGAAATTTACTATTTTTTGCCAGACATTCATTGTGGAACAAAAGTGATTTTCTCGGCGAGTTAAGCATTTTGAGTAATTTGCCGATTGGTTTCAGAACGGCTTGCATCGAAATTAACTATTTTTTGCCAGGCATTCATTGTGGAACAAAAGTGATTTTCTCGGCGAGTAAAGCATTTTGAGTAATTTGCCGATTGGTTTCAGAACGGCTTGCATTGGAATTTACTATTTTTTGCCAGGCATTCATTGTGGAACAAAAGTGATTTTCTCGGTGAGTTAAGCATTTTGAGTAATTTCCCGACTGGTTTCAGAACGGCTTGCATCACAATTAACTATTTTTTGCCAGACATTCATTGTGGAAAGAAAGTGATTTTCTCGGCGAGTTAAGCATTTTGAGTAATTTGCCGATTGGTTTCAGAACGTCTTGCATCAAAATCAACAATTTTTTGCCAGCCATTCATTCTGGGGAAAAAGTGATTTTCTCGGCGAGTTCAGCATTTTGAGTAAATTGCCGATTGGTTTCAGAACGTCTTGCATTGAAATTAACTATTTTTTGCGAACCATTCATTGTGGAACAAAAGTGGTTTTCTCGGCGAGTTAAGCATTTTGAGTAATTTACCGATTGGTTTCAGAATGTCTTGCATTGAAATTAACTATTTTTTGCCAACCATTCATTGTGGGAAAAAAGTAATTTTCTCGGCGAGTTAAGCATTTTGAGTAATTTGCCGATTGGTTTCAGAACGGCTTGCATCACAATTAACTATTTTTTGCCAGGCATTAATTGTGGAACAAAAGCGATTTTCTCGGCGAGTGAAGCATTTTGAGTAATTTGCCGATTGGTTTCAGAACGGCTTGCATCGAAATTAAGTATTTTTTGCCAGCCATTCATTGTGGAACAAAAGTGATTTTCTCGGCGAGTTGAGCATTTTGACTAATTTGCCGATTGGTTTCAGAATGTCTTGCATTGAAATTAACTATTTTTTGCCAACCATTCATTGTGGGAAAAAAGTGATTTTCTCGGCGAGTTAAGCATTTTGAGTAATTTGCCGATTGGTTTCAGAACGTCTTGCATTGAAAATAACTATTTTTTGCCAGACATTCACTGTGGGGGGAAAAGTGATTTTCCCGGCGAGTTAAGCATTTTGAGTAATTTCCCGATTGGTTTCAGAACGGCTTGCATTGAAATTTACTATTTTATTGCCAGACATTCATTGTGGAGTAAAAGTCATTTTCTCGGCGAGTTAAGCATTTTGAGTAATTTACCGATTGGTTTCAGAACGGCTTGCATTGGAATTTACTATTTTTTGCCAGACATTCATTGTGGAACAAAAGTGATTTTCTCGGTGAGTTAAGCATTTTGAGTAATTTCCCGATTGGTTTCAGAACGGCTTGCATCACAATTAACTATTATTTGCCAGACATTCATTGTGGAAAGAAAGTGATTTTCTCGGCGAGTTAAGCATTTTGAGTAATTTGCCGATTGGTTTCAGAACGTCTTGCATCAAAATGAACAATTTTTTGCCAGCCATTCATTCTGGGGAAAAAGTGAGTTTCTCGGCGAGTTAAGCATTTTGAGTAATTTGCCGATTGGTTTCAGAACGTCTTGCATTGAAATTAACTATTTTTTGCGAACCATTCATTGTGGAACAAAAGTGGTTTTCTCGGCGAGTTAAGCATTTTGAATAATTTACCGATTGGTTTCAGAATGTCTTGCATTGAAATTAACTATTTTTTGCCAACCATTCATTGTGGGAAAAAAGTAATTTTCTCGGCGAGTTAAGCATTTTGAGTAATTTGCCGATTGGTTTCAGAACGGCTTGCATCACAATTAACTATTTTTTGCCAGGCATTAATTGTGGAACAAAAGCGATTTTCTCGGCGAGTGAAACATTTTGAGTAATTTGCCGATTGGTTTCAGAACGGCTTGCATCGAAATTAAGTATTTTTTGCCAGCCATTCATTGTGGAACAAAAGTGATTTTCTCGGCGAGTTGAGCATTTTGAGTAATTTGCCGATTGGTTTCAGAATGTCTTGCATTGAAATTAACTATTTTTTGCCAACCATTCATTGTGGGAAAAAAGTGATTTTCTCGGCGAGTTAAGCATTTTGAGTAATTTGCCGATTGGTTTCAGAACGTCTTGCATTGAAATTCACTATTTTTTGCCAGACATTCACTGTGGGGGGAAAAGTGATTTTCCCGGCGAGTTAAGCATTTTGAGTAATTCGCCGATTGGTTTCAGAACGGCTTGCATCACAATTAACTATTTTTTGCCAGGCATTCATTGTGGAACAAAAGTGATTTTCTCGGCGAGTTAAGCATTTTGAGTAATTTGCCGATTGGTTTCAGAACGGCTTGCATCGAAATTAACTATTTTTTGCCAGACATTCATTGTGGAACAAAAGTGATTTTCTCGGTGAGTTAAGCATTTTGAGTAATTTCCCGATTGGTTTCAGAACGGCTTGCATCACAATTAACTATTATTTGCCAGACATTCATTGTGGAAAGAAAGTGATTTTCTCGGCGAGTTAAGCATTTTGAGTAATTTGCCGATTGGTTTCAGAACGGCTTGCATCGAAATTAACTATTTTTTGCCAGACATTCATTGTGGAACAAAAGTGATTTTCTCGGTGAGTTAAGCATTTTGAGTAATTTCCCGATTGGTTTCAGAACGGCTTGCATCACAATTAACTATTATTTGCCAGACATTCATTGTGGAAAGAAAGTGATTTTCTCGGCGAGTTAAGCATTTTGAGTAATTTGCCGATTGGTTTCAGAACGTCTTGCATCAAAATGAACAATGTTTTGCCAGCCATTCATTCTGGGGAAAAAGTGATTTTCTCGGCGAGTTCAGCATTTTGAGTAAATTGCCGATTGGTTTCAGAACGGCTTGCATTGAAATTAACTATTTTTTGCGAACCATTCATTGTGGGGAAAAGTGGTTTTCTCGGCGAGTTAAGCATTTTGAGTAATTTGCCGATTCGTTTCAGAACGTCTTGCATTGAAATTTACTATTTTTTGCCAGACATTCATTGTGGAACAAAAGTGATTTTCTCGGCGAGTTAAGCATTTTGAGTAATTTGCCGATTAGTTTCAGAACGGCTTGCATCACAATTAACTATTTTTTGCCAGGCATTCAGTGTGGAACAAAAGTGATTTTCTCGGCGAGTTAAGCATTTTGAGTAATTTGCCGATTGGTTTCAGAACGTCTTGCATTGAAATTAACTATTTTTTGCGAACCATTCATTGTGGAACAAAAGTGGTTTTCTCGGCGAGTATTTTGAGTAATTTACCGATTGGTTTCAGAATGTCTTGCATTGAAATTAACTATTTTTTGCCAACCATTCATTGTGAGAAAAAAGTAATTTTCTCGGCGAGTTAAGCATTTTGAGTAATTTGCCGATTGGTTTCAGAACGGCTTGCATCACAATTAACTATTTTTTGCCAGGCATTAATTGTGGAACAAAAGCGATTTTCTCGGCGAGTGAAGCATTTTGAGTAATTTGCCGATTGGTTGCAGAACGGCTTGCATCGAAATTAAGTTTTTTTTGCCAGCCATTCATTGTGGAACAAAAGTGATTTTCTCGGCGAGTTGAGCATTTTGAGTAATTTGCCGATTGGTTTCAGAACGTCTTTCATTGAAATTTACCATTTTTTGCCAGCCATTCATTGTGGGACAAAAGTGATTTTCTCGGCGAGTTAAGCATTTTGAGTAATTTGCCGATTGGTTTCAGAACGTCTTGCATTGAAATTAACTATTTTTTGCGAACCATTCATTTTGGAACAAAAGTGATTTTCTCGGCGAGTTAAGCATTTTGAGTAATTTGCCGATTGGTTTCAGAATGTCTAGCATTGAAATTAACTATTTTTTGCCATCCATTCATTGTGGGGAAAAAGTAATTTTCTCGGCGAGTTAAGCATTTTGAGTAATTTGCGGATTGGTTTCAGAACGTCTTGCATTGAATTTTACTATTTTTTGCCAGACATTCATTGTGGAACAAAAGTGATTTTCTCGGCGAGTGAAGCATTTTGAGTAATTTGCCGATTGGTTTCAGAACGGCTTGCATCACAATTAACTATTTTTTGCCAGGCATTCATTGTGGAACAAAAGTGATTTTCTCGGCGAGTTAAGCATTTTGAGTAATTTGCCGATTGGTTTCAGAACGTCTTGCATTGCAATTAACTATTTTTTGCGAACCATTCATTGTGGAACAAAAGTGGTTTTCTCGGCGAGTTAAGCATTTTGAGTAATTTGCCGATTGGTTTCAGGATGTCTTGCATTGAAATTAACTATTTTTTGCCAACCATTCATTGTGGGAAAAAAGGAATTTTCTCGGCGAGTTAAGCATTTTGAGTAATTTGCCGATTGGTTTAAGAACGGCTTGCATCACAATTAACTATTTTTTGCCAGGCATTAATTGTGGAACAACAGCGATTTTCTCGGCGAGTGAAGCATTTTGAGTAATTTGCCGATTGGTTTCAGAACGGCTTGCATCGAAATTAAGTATTTTTTGCCAGCCATTCATTGTGGAACAAAAGTGATTTTCTCGGCGAGTTGAGCATTTTGAGTAATTTGCCGATTGGTTTCAGAACGTCTTGCATTGAAATTTACCATTTTTTGCCAGCCATTCATTGTGGAACAAAAGTGATTTTCTCGGCGAGTTAACCATTTTGAGTAATTTGCCGATTGGTTTCAGAACAGCTTGGATCGAAATTAACTATTTTTTGCCAGCCATTCATTGTGGAACAAAAGTGATTTTCTCGGCGAGTTAAGCATTTTGAGTAATTTGCCGATTGGTTTCAGAACGGCTTGCACCACAATTAACCTTTTTTGCCACTCATTCATTGTGGAACAAAAGTGATTTTCTCGGCGAGTTGAGCATTTTGAGTAATTTGCCGATTGGTTTCAGAACGCCTTGCATTGAAATTAACCATTTTTTGCCAGCCATTCATTGTGGAACAAAAGTGATTTTCTCGGCGAGTTAAGCATTTTGAGTCATTTGCCGATTGGTTTCACAACGGCTTGCATTGAAATTCACTATTTTTTGCCAGACATTCATTGTGGAAAGAAAGTGATTTTCTCAGCGAGTTAAGCATTTTGAGTAATTTCCCGATTGGTTTCAGAACGGCTTGCATTGAAATTTACTATTTTATTGCCAGACATTCATTGTGGAGTAAAAGTCATTTTCTCGGCGAGTTAAGCATTTTGAGTAATTTCCCGATTGGTTTCAGAACGGCTTGCATCACAATTAACTATTATTTGCCAGACATTCATTGTGGAAAGAAAGTGATTTTCTCGGCGAGTTAAGCATTTTGAGTAATTTGCCGATTGGTTTCAGAACGTCTTGCATCAAAATCAACAATTTTTTGCCAGCCATTCATTCTGGGGAAAAAGTGATTTTCTCGGCGAGTTCAGCATTTTGAGTAAATTGCCGATTGGTTTCAGAACGTCTTGCATTGAAATTAACTATTTTTTGCGAACCATTCATTGTGGAACAAAAGTGGTTTTCTCGGCGAGTTAAGCATTTTGAGTAATTTACCGATTGGTTTCAGAATGTCTTGCATTGAAATTAACTATTTTTTGCCAACCATTCATTGTGGGAAAAAAGTAATTTTCTCGGCGAGTTAAGCATTTTGAGTAATTTGCCGATTGGTTTCAGAACGGCTTGCATCACAATTAACTATTTTTTGCCAGGCATTAATTGTGGAACAAAAGCGATTTTCTCGGCGAGTGAAGCATTTTGAGTAATTTGCCGATTGGTTTCAGAACGGCTTGCATCGAAATTAAGTATTTTTTGCCAGCCATTCATTGTGGAACAAAAGTGATTTTCTCGGCGAGTTGAGCATTTTGACTAATTTGCCGATTGGTTTCAGAATGTCTTGCATTGAAATTAACTATTTTTTGCCAACCATTCATTGTGGGAAAAAAGTGATTTTCTCGGCGAGTTAAGCATTTTGAGTAATTTGCCGATTGGTTTCAGAACGTCTTGCATTGAAATTCACTATTTTTTGCCAGACATTCACTGTGGGGGGAAAAGTGATTTTCCCGGCGAGTTAAGCATTTTGAGTAATTTCCCGATTGGTTTCAGAACGGCTTGCATTGAAATTTACTATTTTATTGCCAGACATTCATTGTGGAGTAAAAGTCATTTTCTCGGCTAGTTAAGCATTTTGAGTAATTTACCGATTGGTTTCAGAACGGCTTGCATTGGAATTTACTATTTTTTGCCAGACATTCATTGTGGAACAAAAGTGATTTTCTCGGTGAGTTAAGCATTTTGAGTAATTTCCCGATTGGTTTCAGAACGGCTTGCATCACAATTAACTATTATTTGCCAGACATTCATTGTGGAAAGAAAGTGATTTTCTCGGCGAGTTAAGCATTTTGAGTAATTTGCCGATTGGTTTCAGAACGTCTTGCATCAAAATGAACAATTTTTTGCCAGCCATTCATTCTGGGGAAAAAGTGATTTTCTCGGCGAGTTAAGCATTTTGAGTAATTTGCCGATTGGTTTCAGAACGTCTTGCATTGAAATTAACTATTTTTTGCGAACCATTCATTGTGGTACAAAAGTGGTTTTCTCGGCGAGTTAAGCATTTTGAATAATTTACCGATTGGTTTCAGAATGTCTTGCATTGAAATTAACTATTTTTTGCCAACCATTCATTGTGGGAAAAAAGTAATTTTCTCGGCGAGTTAAGCATTTTGAGTAATTTGCCGATTGGTTTCAGAACGGCTTGCATCACAATTAACTATTTTTTGCCAGGCATTAATTGTGGAACAAAAGCGATTTTCTCGGCGAGTGAAGCATTTTGAGTAATTTGCCGATTGGTTTCAGAACGGCTTGCATCGAAATTAAGTATTTTTTGCCAGCCATTCATTGTGGAACAAAAGTGATTTTCTCGGCGAGTTGAGCATTTTGAGTAATTTGCCGATTGGTTTCAGAATGTCTTGCATTGAAATTAACTATTTTTTGCCAACCATTCATTGTGGGAAAAAAGTGATTTTCTCGGCGAGTTAAGCATTTTGAGTAATTTGCCGATTGGTTTCAGAACGTCTTGCATTGAAATTCACTATTTTTTGCCAGACATTCACTGTGGGGGGAAAAGTGATTTTCCCGGCGAGTTAAGCATTTTGAGTAATTCGCCGATTGGTTTCAGAACGGCTTGCATCACAATTAACTATTTTTTGCCAGGCATTCATTGTGGAACAAAAGTGATTTTCTCGGCGAGTTAAGCATTTTGAGTAATTTGCCGATTGGTTTCAGAACGGCTTGCATCGAAATTAACTATTTTTTGCCAGACATTCATTGTGGAACAAAAATGATTTTCTCGGTGAGTTAAGCATTTTGAGTAATTTCCCGATTGGTTTCAGTACGGCTTGCATCACAATTAACTATTATTTGCCAGACATTCATTGTGGAAAGAAAGTGATTTTCTCGGCGAGTTAAGCATTTTGAGTAATTTGCCGATTGGTTTCAGAACGGCTTGCATCGAAATTAACTATTTTTTGCCAGACATTCATTGTGGAACAAAAGTGATTTTCTCGGTGAGTTAAGCATTTTGAGTAATTTCCCGATTGGTTTCAGAACGGCTTGCATCACAATTAACTATTATTTGCCAGACATTCATTGTGGAAAGAAAGTGATTATCTCGGCGAGTTAAGCATTTTGAGTAATTTGCCGATTGGTTTCAGAACGCCTTGCATCAAAATGAACAATGTTTTGCCAGCCATTCATTATGGAGAAAAAGTGATTTTCTCGGCGAGTTCAGCATTTTGAGTAAATTGCCGATTGGTTTCAGAACGGCTTGCATTGAAATTAACTATTTTTTGCGAACCATTCATTGTGGGGAAAAGTGGTTTTCTCGGCGAGTTAAGCATTTTGAGTAATTTGCCGATTCGTTTCAGAACGTCTTGCATTGAAATTTACTATTTTTTGCCAGACATTCATTGTGGAACAAAAGTGATTTTCTCGGCGAGTTAAGCATTTTGAGTAATTTGCCGATTAGTTTCAGAACGGCTTGCATCACAATTAACTATTTTTTGCCAGGCATTCAGTGTGGAACAAAAGTGATTTTCTCGGCGAGTTAAGCATTTTGAGTAATTTGCCGATTGGTTTCAGAACGTCTTGCATTGAAATTAACTATTTTTTGCGAACCATTCATTGTGGAACAAAAGTGGTTTTCTCGGCGAGTATTTTGAGTAATTTACCGATTGGTTTCAGAATGTCTTGCATTGAAATTAACTATTTTTTGCCAACCATTCATTGTGGGAAAAAAGTAATTTTCTCGGCGAGTTAAGCATTTTGAGTAATTTGCCGATTGGTTTCAGAACGGCTTGCATCACAATTAACTATTTTTTGCCAGGCATTAATTGTGGAACAAAAGCGATTTTCTCGGCGAGTGAAGCATTTTGAGTAATTTGCCGATTGGTTTCAGAACGGCTTGCATCGAAATTAAGTTTTTTTTGCCAGCCATTCATTGTGGAACAAAAGTGATTTTCTCGGCGAGTTGAGCATTTTGAGTAATTTGCCGATTGGTTTCAGAACGTCTTTCATTGAAATTTACCATTTTTTGCCAGCCATTCATTGTGGGACAAAAGTGATTTTCTCGGCGAGTTAAGCATTTTGAGTAATTTGCCGATTGGTTTCAGAACGTCTTGCATTGAAATTAACTATTTTTTGCGAACCATTCATTTTGGAACAAAAGTGATTTTCTCGGCGAGTTAAGCATTTTGAGTAATTTGCCGATTGGTTTCAGAATGTCTAGCATTGAAATTAACTATTTTTTGCCATCCATTCATTGTGGGGAAAAAGTAATTTTCTCGGCGAGTTAAGCATTTTGAGTAATTTGCCGATTGGTTTCAGAACGTCTTGCATTGAATTTTACTATTTTTTGCCAGACATTCATTGTGGAACAAAAGTGATTTTCTCGGCGAGTGAAGCATTTTGAGTAATTTGCCGATTGGTTTCAGTACGGCTTGCATCACAATTAACTATTTTTTGCCAGGCATTCATTGTGGAACAAAAGTGATTTTCTCGGCGTATTGAGCATTTTGACTAATTTGCCGATTGGTTTCAGAATGTCTTGCATTGAAATTAACTATTTTTTGCCAACCATTCATTGTGGGAAAAAAGTGATTTTCTCGGCGAGTTAAGCATTTTGAGTAATTTGCCGATTGGTTTCAGAACGTCTTGCATTGAAATTCACTATTTTTTGCCAGACATTCACTGTGGGGGGAAAAGTGATTTTCCCGGCGAGTTAAGCATTTTGAGTAATTTCCCGATTGGTTTCAGAACGGCTTGCATTGAAATTTACTATTTTATTGCCAGACATTCATTGTGGAGTAAAAGTCATTTTCTCGGCTAGTTAAGCATTTTGAGTAATTTACCGATTGGTTTCAGAACGGCTTGCATTGGAATTTACTATTTTTTGCCAGACATTCATTGTGGAACAAAAGTGATTTTCTCGGTGAGTTAAGCATTTTGAGTAATTTCCCGATTGGTTTCAGAACGGCTTGCATCACAATTAACTATTATTTGCCAGACATTCATTGTGGAAAGAAAGTGATTTTCTCGGCGAGTTAAGCATTTTGAGTAATTTGCCGATTGGTTTCAGAACGTCTTGCATCAAAATGAACAATTTTTTGCCAGCCATTCATTCTGGGGAAAAAGTGATTTTCTCGGCGAGTTAAGCATTTTGAGTAATTTGCCGATTGGTTTCAGAACGTCTTGCATTGAAATTAACTATTTTTTGCGAACCATTCATTGTGGAACAAAAGTGGTTTTCTCGGCGAGTTAAGCATTTTGAATAATTTACCGATTGGTTTCAGAATGTCTTGCATTGAAATTAACTATTTTTTGCCAACCATTCATTGTGGGAAAAAAGTAATTTTCTCGGCGAGTTAAGCATTTTGAGTAATTTGCCGATTGGTTTCAGAACGGCTTGCATCACAATTAACTATTTTTTGCCAGGCATTAATTGTGGAACAAAAGCGATTTTCTCGGCGAGTGAAGCATTTTGAGTAATTTGCCGATTGGTTTCAGAACGGCTTGCATCGAAATTAAGTATTTTTTGCCAGCCATTCATTGTGGAACAAAAGTGATTTTCTCGGCGAGTTGAGCATTTTGAGTAATTTGCCGATTGGTTTCAGAATGTCTTGCATTGAAATTAACTATTTTTTGCCAACCATTCATTGTGGGAAAAAAGTGATTTTCTCGGCGAGTTAAGCATTTTGAGTAATTTGCCGATTGGTTTCAGAACGTCTTGCATTGAAATTCACTATTTTTTGCCAGACATTCACTGTGGGGGGAAAAGTGATTTTCCCGGCGAGTTAAGCATTTTGAGTAATTCGCCGATTGGTTTCAGAACGGCTTGCATCACAATTAACTATTTTTTGCCAGGCATTCATTGTGGAACAAAAGTGATTTTCTCGGCGAGTTAAGCATTTTGAGTAATTTGCCGATTGGTTTCAGAACGGCTTGCATCGAAATTAACTATTTTTTGCCAGACATTCATTGTGGAACAAAAATGATTTTCTCGGTGAGTTAAGCATTTTGAGTAATTTCCCGATTGGTTTCAGAACGGCTTGCATCACAATTAACTATTATTTGCCAGACATTCATTGTGGAAAGAAAGTGATTTTCTCGGCGAGTTAAGCATTTTGAGTAATTTGCCGATTGGTTTCAGAACGGCTTGCATCGAAATTAACTATTTTTTGCCAGACATTCATTGTGGAACAAAAGTGATTTTCTCGGTGAGTTAAGCATTTTGAGTAATTTCCCGATTGGTTTCAGAACGGCTTGCATCACAATTAACTATTATTTGCCAGACATTCATTGTGGAAAGAAAGTGATTATCTCGGCGAGTTAAGCATTTTGAGTAATTTGCCGATTGGTTTCAGAACGTCTTGCATCAAAATGAACAATGTTTTGCCAGCCATTCATTATGGGGAAAAAGTGATTTTCTCGGCGAGTTCAGCATTTTGAGTAAATTGCCGATTGGTTTCAGAACGGCTTGCATTGAAATTAACTATTTTTTGCGAACCATTCATTGTGGGGAAAAGTGGTTTTCTCGGCGAGTTAAGCATTTTGAGTAATTTGCCGATTCGTTTCAGAACGTCTTGCATTGAAATTTACTATTTTTTGCCAGACATTCATTGTGGAACAAAAGTGATTTTCTCGGCGAGTTAAGCATTTTGAGTAATTTGCCGATTAGTTTCAGAACGGCTTGCATCACAATTAACTATTTTTTGCCAGGCATTCAGTGTGGAACAAAAGTGATTTTCTCGGCGAGTTAAGCATTTTGAGTAATTTGCCGATTGGTTTCAGAACGTCTTGCATTGAAATTAACTATTTTTTGCGAACCATTCATTGTGGAACAAAAGTGGTTTTCTCGGCGAGTATTTTGAGTAATTTACCGATTGGTTTCAGAATGTCTTGCATTGAAATTAACTATTTTTTGCCAACCACTCATTGTGGGAAAAAAGTAATTTTCTCGGCGAGTTAAGCATTTTGAGTAATTTGCCGATTGGTTTCAGAACGGCTTGCATCACAATTAACTATTTTTTGCCAGGCATTAATTGTGGAACAAAAGCGATTTTCTCGGCGAGTGAAGCATTTTGAGTAATTTGCCGATTGGTTTCAGAACGGCTTGCATCGAAATTAAGTTTTTTTTGCCAGCCATTCATTGTGGAACAAAAGTGATTTTCTCGGCGAGTTGAGCATTTTGAGTAATTTGCCGATTGGTTTCAGAACGTCTTTCATTGAAATTTACCATTTTTTGCCAGCCATTCATTGTGGGACAAAAGTGATTTTCTCGGCGAGTTAAGCATTTTGAGTAATTTGCCGATTGGTTTCAGAACGTCTTGCATTGAAATTAACTATTTTTTGCGAACCATTCATTTTGGAACAAAAGTGATTTTCTCGGCGAGTTAAGCATTTTGAGTAATTTGCCGATTGGTTTCAGAATGTCTAGCATTGAAATTAACTATTTTTTGCCATCCATTCATTGTGGGGAAAAAGTAATTTTCTCGGCGAGTTAAGCATTTTGAGTAATTTGCCGATTGGTTTCAGAACGTCTTGCATTGAATTTTACTATTTTTTGCCAGACATTCATTGTGGAACAAAAGTGATTTTCTCGGCGAGTGAAGCATTTTGAGTAATTTGCCGATTGGTTTCAGAACGGCTTGCATCACAATTAACTATTTTTTGCCAGGCATTAATTGTGGAACAAAAGCGATTTTCTCGGCGAGTGAAGCATTTTGAGTAATTTGCCGATTGGTTTCAGAACGGCTTGCATCGAAATTAAGTATTTTTTGCCAGCCATTCATTGTGGAACAAAAGTGATTTTCTCGGCGAGTTGAGCATTTTGAGTAATTTGCCGATTGGTTTCAGAACGTCTTTCATTGAAATTTACCATTTTTTGCCAGCCATTCATTGTGGGACAAAAGTGATTTTCTCGGCGAGTTAAGCATTTTGAGTAATTTGCCGATTGGTTTCAGAACGTCTTGCATTGAAATTAACTATTTTTTGCGAACCATTCATTTTGGAACAAAAGTGATTTTCTCGGCGAGTTAAGCATTTTGAGTAATTTGCCGATTGGTTTCAGAATGTCTAGCATTGAAATTAACTATTTTTTGCGAACCATTCATTGTGGAACAAAAGTGGTTTTCTCGGCGAGTTAAGCATTTTGAGTAATTTGCCGATTGGTTTCAGAACGTCTTGCATTGAATTTTACTATTTTTTGCCAGACATTCATTGTGGAACAAAAGTGATTTTCTCGGCGAGTGAAGCATTTTGAGTAATTTGCCGATTGGTTTCAGAACGGCTTGCATCACAATTAACTATTTTTTGCCAGGCATTCATTGTGGAACAAAAGTGATTTTCTCGGCGAGTTAAGCATTTTGAGTAATTTGCCGATTGGTTTCAGAACGTCTTGCATTGCAATTAACTATTTTTTGCGAACCATTCATTGTGGAACAAAAGTGGTTTTCTCGGCGAGTTAAGCATTTTGAGTAATTTGCCGATTGGTTTCAGGATGTCTTGCATTGAAATTAACTATTTTTTGCCAACCATTCATTGTGGGAAAAAAGTAATTTTCTCGGCGAGTTAAGCATTTTGAGTAATTTGCGGATTGGTTTCAGAACGGCTTGCATCACAATTAACTATTTTTTGCCAGGCATTAATTGTGGAACAACAGCGATTTTCTCGGCGAGTGAAGCATTTTGAGTAATTTGCCGATTGGTTTCAGAACGGCTTGCATCGAAATTAAGTATTTTTTGCCAGCCATTCATTGTGGAACAAAAGTGATTTTCTCGGCGAGTTGAGCATTTTGAGTAATTTGCCGATTGGTTTCAGAACGTCTTGCATTGAAATTTACCATTTTTTGCCAGCCATTCATTGTGGAACAAAAGTGATTTTCTCGGCGAGTTAACCATTTTGAGTAATTTGCCGATTGGTTTCAGAACAGCTTGCATCGAAATTAACTATTTTTTGCCAGCCATTCATTGTGGAACAAAAGTGATTTTCTCGGCGAGTTAAGCATTTTGAGTAATTTGCCGATTGGTTTCAGAACGGCTTGCACCACAATTAACCTTTTTTGCCACTCATTCATTGTGGAACAAAAGTGATTTTCTCGGCGAGTTGAGCATTTTGAGTAATTTGCCGATTGGTTTCAGAACGCCTTGCATTGAAATTAACCATTTTTTGCCAGCCATTCATTGTGGAACAAAAGTGATTTTCTCGGCGAGTTAAGCATTTTGAGTAATTTGCCGATTGGTTTCACAACGGCTTGCATTGAAATTCACTATTTTTTGCCAGACATTCATTGTGGAAAGAAAGTGATTTTCTCAGCGAGTTAAGCATTTTGAGTAATTTCCCGATTGGTTTCAGAACGGCTTGCATTGAAATTTACTATTTTATTGCCAGACATTCATTGTGGAGTAAAAGTCATTTTCTCGGCGAGTTAAGCATTTTGAGTAATTTCCCGATTGGTTTCAGAACGGCTTGCATCACAATTAACTATTATTTGCCAGACATTCATTGTGGAAAGAAAGTGATTTTCTCGGCGAGTTAAGCATTTTGAGTAATTTGCCGATTGGTTTCAGAACGTCTTGCATCAAAATGAACAATTTTTTGCCAGCCATTCATTCTGGGGAAAAAGTGATTTTCTCGGCGAGTTAAGCATTTTGAGTAATTTGCCGATTGGTTTCAGAACGTCTTGCATTGAAATTAACTATTTTTTGCGAACCATTCATTGTGGAACAAAAGTGGTTTTCTCGGCGAGTTAAGCATTTTGAGTAATTTACCGATTGGTTTCAGAATGTCTTGCATTGAAATTAACTATTTTTTGCCAACTATTCATTGTGGGAAAAAAGTAATTTTCTCGGCGAGTTAAGCATTTTGAGTAATTTGCCGATTGGTTTCAGACCGGCTTGCATCACAATTAACTATTTTTTGCCAGGCATTAATTGTGGAACAAAAGCGATTTTCTCGGCGAGTGAAGCATTTTGAGTAATTTGCCGATTGGTTTCAGAACGGCTTGCATCGAAATTAAGTATTTTTTGCCAGCCATTCATTGTGGAACAAAAGTGATTTTCTCGGCGAGTTGAGCATTTTGAGTAATTTGCCGATTGGTTTCAGAATGTCTTGCATTGAAATTAACTATTTTTTGCCAACCATTCATTGTGGGAAAAAAGTGATTTTCTCGGCGAGTTAAGCATTTTGAGTAATTTGCCGATTGGTTTCAGAACGTCTTGCATTGAAATTCACTATTTTTTGCCAGACATTCACTGTGGGGGGAAAAGTGATTTTCCCGGCGAGTTAAGCATTTTGAGTAATTCGCCGATTGGTTTCAGAACGGCTTGCATCACAATTAACTATTTTTTGCCAGGCATTCATTGTGGAACAAAAGTGCTTTTCTCGGCGAGTTAAGCATTTTGAGTAATTTGCCGATTGGTTTCAGAACGGCTTGCATCGAAATTAACTATTTTTTGCCAGCCATTCATTGTGGAACAAAAGTGATTTTCTCGGCGAGTGAAGCATTTTGAGTAATTTGCCGATTGGTTTCAGAACGGCTTGCATCACAATTAACTATTTTTTGCCAGGCATTCATTGTGGAACAAAAGTGATTTTCTCGGCGAGTTAAGCATTTTGAGTAATTTGCCGATTGGTTTCAGAACGTCTTGCATTGCAATTAACTATTTTTTGCGAACCATTCATTGTGGAACAAAAGTGGTTTTCTCGGCGAGTTAAGCATTTTGAGTAATTTGCCGATTGGTTTCAGAACGTCTTGCATTGAAATTTACCATTTTTTGCCAGCCATTCATTGTGGAACAAAAGTGATTTTCTCGGCGAGTTAACCATTTTGAGTAATTTGCCGATTGGTTTCAGAACGGCTTGGATCGAAATTAACTATTTTTTGCCAGCCATTCATTGTGGAACAAAAGTGATTTTCTCGGCGAGTTAAGCATTTTGAGTAATTTGCCGATTGGTTTCAGAACGGCTTGCACCACAATTAACCTTTTTTGCCACTCATTCATTGTGGAACAAAAGTGATTTTCTCGGCGAGTTGAGCATTTTGAGTAATTTGCCGATTGGTTTCAGAACGTCTTGCATTGAAATTAACCATTTTTTGCCAGCCATTCATTGTGGAACAAAAGTGATTTTCTCGGCGAGTTAAGCATTTTGAGTAATTTGCCGATTGGTTTCACAACGGCTTGCATTGAAATTCACTATTTTTTGCCAGACATTCATTGTGGAAAGAAAGTGATTTTCTCAGCGAGTTAAGCATTTTGAGTAATTTCCCGATTGGTTTCAGAACGGCTTGCATTGAAATTTACTATTTTATTGCCAGACATTCATTGTGGAGTAAAGGTCATTTTCTCGGCGAGTTAAGCATTTTGAGTAATTTACCGATTGGTTTCAGAACGGCTTGCATTGGAATTTACTATTTTTTGCCAGACATTCATTGTGGAACAAAAGTGATTTTCTCGGTGAGTTAAGCATTTTGAGTAATTTCCCGATTGGTTTCAGAACGGCTTGCATCACAATTAACTATTATTTGCCAGACATTCATTGTGGAAAGAAAGTGATTTTCTCGGCGAGTTAAGCATTTTGAGTAATTTGCCGATTGGTTTCAGAACGTCTTGCATCAAAATGAACAATTTTTTGCCAGCCATTCATTCTGGGGAAAAAGTGATTTTCTCGGCGAGTTAAGCATTTTGAGTAATTTGCCGATTGGTTTCAGAACGTCTTGCATTGAAATTAACTATTTTTTGCGAACCATTCATTGTGGAACAAAAGTGGTTTTCTCGGCGAGTTAAGCATTTTGAGTAATTTACCGATTGGTTTCAGAATGTCTTGCATTGAAATTAACTATTTTTTGCCAACCATTCATTGTGGGGAAAAAAGTAATTTTCTCGGCGAGTTAAGCATTTTGAGTAATTTGCCGATTGGTTTCAGAACGGCTTGCATCACAATTAACTATTTTTTGCCAGGCATTAATTGTGGAACAAAAGCGATTTTCTCGGCGAGTGAAGCATTTTGAGTAATTTGCCGATTGGTTTCAGAACGGCTTGCATCGAAATTAAGTATTTTTTGCCAGCCATTCATTGTGGAACAAAAGTGATTTTCTAGGCGAGTTGAGCATTTTGAGTAATTTGCCGATTGGTTTCAGAATGTCTTGCATTGAAATTAACTATTTTTTGCCAACGATTCATTGTGGGAAAAAAGTGATTTTCTCGGCGAGTTAAGCATTTTGAGTAATTATTTGCCAGACATTCATTGTGGAAAGAAAGTGATTTTCTCGGCGAGTTAAGCATTTTGAGTAATTTGCCGATTGGTTTCAGAACGTCTTGCATCAAAATGAACAATTTTTTGCCAGCCATTCATTCTGGGGAAAAAGTGATTTTCTCGGCGAGTTAAGCATTTTGAGTAATTTGCCGATTGGTTTCAGAACGTCTTGCATTGAAATTAACTATTTTTTGCGAACCATTCATTGTGGAACAAAAGTGGTTTTCTCGGCGAGTTAAGCATTTTGAGTAATTTACCGATTGGTTTCAGAATGTCTTGCATTGAAATTAACTATTTTTTGCCAACCATTCATTGTGGGAAAAAAGTAATTTTCTCGGCGAGTTAAGCATTTTGAGTAATTTGCCGATTGGTTTCAGAACGGCTTGCATCACAATTAACTATTTTTTGCCAGGCATTAATTGTGGAACAAAAGCGATTTTCTCGGCGAGTGAAGCATTTTGAGTAATTTGCCGATTGGTTTCAGAACGGCTTGCATCGAAATTAAGTATTTTTTGCCAGCCATTCATTGTGGAACAAAAGTGATTTTCTAGGCGAGTTGAGCATTTTGAGTAATTTGCCGATTGGTTTCAGAATGTCTTGCATTGAAATTAACTATTTTTTGCCAACCATTCATTGTGGGAAAAAAGTGATTTTCTCGGCGAGTTAAGCATTTTGAGTAATTTGCCGATTGGTTTCAGAACGTCTTGCATTGAAATTCACTATTTTTTGCCAGACATTCACTGTGGGGGGAAAAGTGATTTTCCCGGCGAGTTAAGCATTTTGAGTAATTCGCCGATTGGTTTCAGAACGGCTTGCATCACAATTAACTATTTTTTGCCAGGCATTCATTGTGGAACAAAAGTGATTTTCTCGGCGAGTTAAGCATTTTGAGTAATTTGCCGATTGGTTTCAGAACGGCTTGCATCGAAATTAACTATTTTTTGCCAGCCATTCATTGTGGAACAAAAGTGATTTTCTCGGCGAGTTAAGCATTTTGAGTAATTTGCCGATTGGTTTCAGAACGGCTTGCATCACAATTAACCTTTTTTGCCCCTCATTCATTGTGGAACAAAAGTGATTTTCTCAGCGAGTTAAGCATTTTGAGTAATTTCCCGATTGGTTTCAGAACGGCTTGCATTGAAATTTACTATTTTATTGCCAGACATTCATTGTGGAGTAAAAGTCATTTTCTCGGCGAGTTAAGCATTTTGAGTAATTTACCGATTGGTTTCAGAACGGCTTGCATTGAAATATACCAGGTTTTGCCAGGCATTCATTGTGGAACAAAAGTGATTTTCTCGGCGAGTTAAGCATTTTGAGTAATTTGCCGATTGGTTTCAGAACGTCTTGCATCAAAATGAACAATTTTTTGCCAGCCATTCATTCTGGGGAAAAAGTGATTTTCTCGGCGAGTTCAGCATTTTGAGTAAATTGCCGATTGGTTTCAGAACGGCTTGCATTGAAATTAACTATTTTTTGCGAACCATTCATTGTGGGGAAAAGTGGTTTTCTCGGCGAGTTAAGCATTTTGAGTAATTTGCCGATTGGTTTCAGAACGTCTTGCATTGAAATTTACTATTTTTTGCCAGACATTCATTGTGGAACAAAAGTGATTTTCTCGGCGAGTTAAGCATTTTGAGTAATTTGCCGATTAGTTTCAGAACGGCTTGCATCACAATTAACTATTTTTTGCCAGGCATTCAGTGTGGAACAAAAGTGATTTTCTCGGCGAGTTAAGCATTTTGAGTAATTTGCCGATTGGTTTCAGAACGTCTTGCATTGAAATTAACTATTTTTTGCGAACCATTCATTGTGGAACAAAATTGGTTTTCTCGGCGAGTTAAGCATTTTGAGTAATTTACCGATTGGTTTCAGAATGTCTTGCATTGAAATTAACTATTTTTTGCCAACCATTCATTGTGGGAAAAAAGTAATTTTCTCGGCGAGTTAAGCATTTTGAGTAATTTGCCGATTGGTTTCAGAACGGCTTGCATCACAATTAACTATTTTTTGCCAGGCATTAATTGTGGAACAAAAGCGATTTTCTCGGCGAGTGAAGCATTTTGAGTAATTTGCCGATTGGTTTCAGAACGGCTTGCATCGAAATTAAGTTTCTTTTGCCAGCCATTCATTGTGGAACAAAAGTGATTTTCTCGGCGAGTTGAGCATTTTGAGTAATTTGCCGATTGGTTTCAGAACGTCTTTCATTGAAATTTACCATTTTTTGCCAGCCATTCATTGTGGGACAAAAGTGATTTTCTCGGCGAGTTAAGCATTTTGAGGAATTTGCCGATTGGTTTCAGAATGTCTAGCATTGAAATTAACTATTTTTTGCCATCCATTCATTGTGGGGAAAAAGTAATTTTCTCGGCGAGTTAAGCATTTTGAGTAATTTGCCGATTGGTTTCAGAACGTCTTGCATTGAATTTTACTATTTTTTGCCAGACATTCATTGTGGAACAAAAGTGATTTTCTCGGCGAGTGAAGCATTTTGAGTAATTTGCCGATTGGTTTCAGAACGGCTTGCATCACAATTAACTATTTTTTGCCAGGCATTCATTGTGGAACAAAAGTGATTTTCTCGGCGAGTTAAGCATTTTGAGTAATTTGCCGATTGGTTTCAGAACGTCTTGCATTGAAATTAACTATTTTTTGCGAACCATTCATTGTGGAACAAAAGTGGTTTTCTCGGCGAGTTAAGCATTTTGAGTAATTTGCCGATTGGTTTCAGGATGTCTTGCATTGAAATTAACTATTTTTTGCCAACCATTCATTGTGGGAAAAAAGTAATTTTCTCGGCGAGTTAAGCATTTTGAGTAATTTGCCGATTGGTTTCAGAACGGCTTGCATCACAATTAACTATTTTTTGCCAGGCATTAATTGTGGAACAAAAGCGATTTTCTCGGCGAGTGAAGCATTTTGAGTAATTTGCCGATTGGTTTCAGAACGGCTTGCATCGAAATTAAGTATTTTTTGCCAGCCATTCATTGTGGAACAAAAGTGATTTTCTCGGCGAGTTGAGCATTTTGAGTAATTTGCCGATTGGTTTCAGAACGTCTTGCATTGAATTTTACTATTTTTTGCCAGACATTCATTGTGGAACAAAAGTGATTTTCTCGGCGAGTGAAGCATTTTGAGTAATTTGCCGATTGGTTTCAGAACGTCTTGCATTGAAATTTACTATTTTTTGCCAGACATTCATTGTGGAACAAAAGTGATTTTCTCGGCGAGTTAAGCATTTTGAGTAATTTGCCGATTAGTTTCAGAACGGCTTGCATCACAATTAACTATTTTTTGCCAGGCATTCAGTGTGGAACAAAAGTGATTTTCTCGGCGAGTTAAGCATTTTGAGTAATTTGCCGATTGGTTTCAGAACGTCTTGCATTGAAATTAACTATTTTTTGCGAACCATTCATTGTGGAACAAAATTGGTTTTCTCGGCGAGTTAAGCATTTTGAGTAATTTACCGATTGGTTTCAGAATGTCTTGCATTGAAATTAACTATTTTTTGCCAACCATTCATTGTGGGAAAAAAGTAATTTTCTCGGCGAGTTAAGCATTTTGAGTAATTTGCCGATTGGTTTCAGAACGGCTTGCATCACAATTAACTATTTTTTGCCAGGCATTAATTGTGGAACAAAAGCGATTTTCTCGGCGAGTGAAGCATTTTGAGTAATTTGCCGATTGGTTTCAGAACGGCTTGCATCGAAATTAAGTTTTTTTTGCCAGCCATTCATTGTGGAACAAAAGTGATTTTCTCGGCGAGTTGAGCATTTTGAGTAATTTGCCGATTGGTTTCAGAACGTCTTTCATTGAAATTTACCATTTTTTGCCAGCCATTCATTGTGGGACAAAAGTGATTTTCTCGGCGAGTTAAGCATTTTGAGTAATTTGCCGATTGGTTTCAGAATGTCTAGCATTGAAATTAACTATTTTTTGCCATCCATTCATTGTGGGGAAAAAGTAATTTTCTCGGCGAGTTAAGCATTTTGAGTAATTTGCCGATTGGTTTCAGAACGTCTTGCATTGAAATTAACTATTTTTTGCCAGACATTCATTGTGGGAAAAAAGTAATTTTCTCGGCGAGTTAAGCATTTTGAGTAATTTGCCGATTGGTTTCAGAACGGCTTGCATCACAATTAACTATTTTTTGCCAGGCATTAATTGTGGAACAAAAGCGATTTTCTCGGCGAGTGAAGCATTTTGAGTAATTTGCCGATTGGTTTCAGAACGGCTTGCATCGAAATTAAGTATTTTTTGCCAGCCATTCATTGTGGAACAAAAGTGATTTTCTCGGCGAGTTGAGCATTTTGAGTAATTTGCCGATTGGTTTCAGAACGTCTTGCATTGAAATTTACCATTTTTTGCCAGCCATTCATTGTGGAACAAAAGTGATTTTCTCGGCGAGTTAACCATTTTGAGTAATTTGCCGATTGGTTTCAGAACGGCTTGGATCGAAATTAACTATTTTTTGCCAGCCATTCATTGTGGAACAAAAGTGATTTTCTCGGCGAGTTAAGCATTTTGAGTAATTTGCCGATTGGTTTCAGAACGGCTTGCACCACAATTAACCTTTTTTGCCACTCATTCATTGTGGAACAAAAGTGATTTTCTCGGCGAGTTGAGCATTTTGAGTAATTTACCGATTGGTTTCAGAACGGCTTGCATCACAATTAACTATTTTTTGCCAGCCATTCATTGTGGGACAAAAGTGATTTTCTCGGCGAGTTAAGCATTTTGAGTAATTTGCCGATTGGTTTCAGAACGTCTTGCATTGAAATTAACTATTTTTTGCGAACCATTCATTTTGGAACAAAAGTGATTTTCTCGGCGAGTTAAGCATTTTGAGTAATTTGCCGATTGGTTTCAGAATGTCTAGCATTGAAATTAACTATTTTTTGCCATCCATTCATTGTGGGGAAAAAGTAATTTTCTCGGCGAGTTAAGCATTTTGAGTAATTTGCCGATTGGTTTCAGAACGTCTTGCATTGAATTTTACTATTTTTTGCCAGACATTCATTGTGGAACAAAAGTGATTTTCTCGGCGAGTGAAGCATTTTGAGTAATTTGCCGATTGGTTTCAGAACGGCTTGCATCACAATTAACTATTTTTTGCCAGGCATTCATTGTGGAACAAAAGTGGTTTTCTCGGCGAGTTAAGCATTTTGAGTAATTTGCCGATTGGTTTCAGAACGTCTTGCATTGAAATTAACTATTTTTTGCGAACCATTCATTGTGGAACAAAAGTGGTTTTCTCGGCGAGTTAAGCATTTTGAGTAATTTGCCGATTGGTTTCAGTATGTCTTGCATTGAAATTAACTATTTTTTGCCAACCATTCATTGTGGGAAAAAAGTAATTTTCTCGGCGAGTTAAGCATTTTGAGTAATTTGCCGATTGGTTTCAGAACGGCTTGCATCACAATTAACTATTTTTTGCCAGGCATTAATTGTGGAACAAAAGCGATTTTCTCGGCGAGTGAAGCATTTTGAGTAATTTGCCGATTGGTTTCAGAACGGCTTGCATCGAAATTAAGTATTTTTTGCCAGCCATTCATTGTGGAACAAAAGTGATTTTCTCGGCGAGTTGAGCATTTTGAGTAATTTGCCGATTGGTTTCAGAACGTCTTGCATTGAAATTTACCATTTTTTGCCAGCCATTCATTGTGGAACAAAAGTGATTTTCTCGGCGAGTTAACCATTTTGAGTAATTTGCCGATTGGTTTCAGAACGGCTTGGATCGAAATTAACTATTTTTTGCCAGCCATTCATTGTGGAACAAAAGTGATTTTCTCGGCGAGTTAAGCATTTTGAGTAATTTGCCGATTGGTTTCAGAACGGCTTGCACCACAATTAACCTTTTTTGCCACTCATTCATTGTGGAACAAAAGTGATTTTCTCGGCGAGTTGAGCATTTTGAGTAATTTGCCGATTGGTTTCAGAACGTCTTGCATTGAAATTAACCATTTTTTGCCAGCCATTCATTGTGGAACAAAAGTGATTTTCTCGGCGAGTTAAGCATTTTGAGTAATTTGCCGATTGGTTTCACAACGGCTTGCATTGAAATTCACTATTTTTTGCCAGACATTCATTGTGGAAAGAAAGTGATTTTCTCAGCGAGTTAAGCATTTTGAGTAATTTCCCGATTGGTTTCAGAACGGCTTGCATTGAAATTTACTATTTTATTGCCAGACATTCATTGTGGAGTAAAAGTCATTTTCTCGGCGAGTTAAGCATTTTGAGTAATTTACCGATTGGTTTCAGAACGGCTTGCATTGGAATTTACTATTTTTTGCCAGACATTCATTGTGGAACAAAAGTGATTTTCTCGGTGAGTTAAGCATTTTGAGTAATTTCCCGATTGGTTTCAGAACGGCTTGCATCACAATTAACTATTATTTGCCAGACATTCATTGTGGAAAGAAAGTGATTTTCTCGGCGAGTGAAGCATTTTGAGCAATTTGCCGATTGGTTTCAGAACGTCTTGCATCAAAATGAACAATTTTTTGCCAGCCATTCATTCTGGGGAAAAAGTGATTTTCTCGGCGAGTTAAGCATTTTGAGTAATTTGCCGATTGGTTTCAGAACGTCTTGCATTGAAATTAACTATTTTTTGCGAACCATTCATTGTGGAACAAAAGTGGTTTTCTCGGCGAGTTAAGCATTTTGAGTAATTTACCGATTGGTTTCAGAATGTCTTGCATTGAAATTAACTATTTTTTGCCAACCATTCATTGTGGGAAAAAAGTAATTTTCTCGGCGAGTTAAGCATTTTGAGTAATTTGCCGATTGGTTTCAGAACGGCTTGCATCACAATTAACTATTTTTTGCCAGGCATTAATTGTGGAACAAAAGCGATTTTCTCGGCGAGTGAAGCATTTTGAGTAATTTGCCGATTGGTTTCAGAACGGCTTGCATCGAAATTAAGTTTTTTTTGCCAGCCATTCATTGTGGAACAAAAGTGATTTTCTCGGCGAGTTGAGCATTTTGAGTAATTTGCCGATTGGTTTCAGAATGTCTTGCATTGAAATTAACTATTTTTTGCCAACCATTCATTGTGGGAAAAAAGTGATTTTCTCGGCGAGTTAAGCATTTTGAGTAATTTGCCGATTGGTTTCAGAACGTCTTGCATTGAAATTCACTATTTTTTGCCAGACATTCACTGTGGGGGGAAAAGTGATTTTCCCGGCGAGTTAAGCATTTTGAGTAATTCGCCGATTGGTTTCAGAACGGCTTGCATCACAATTAACTATTTTTTGCCAGGCATTCATTGTGGAACAAAAGTGATTTTCTCGGCGAGTTAAGCATTTTGAGTAATTTGCCGATTGGTTTCAGAACGGCTTGCATCGAAATTAACCTTTTTTGCCCCTCATTCATTGTGGAACAAAAGTGATTTTCTCAGCGAGTTAAGCATTTTGAGTAATTTCCCGATTGGTTTCAGAACGGCTTGCATTGAAATTTACTATTTTATTGCCAGACATTCATTGTGGAGTAAAAGTGATTTTCTCGGCGAGTTAAGCATTTTGAGTAATTTGCCGATTGGTTTCAGAACGTCTTGCATTGAAATTCACTATTTTTTGCCAGACATTCACTGTGGGGGGAAAAGTGATTTTCCCGGCGAGTTAAGCATTTTGAGTAATTCGCCGATTGGTTTCAGAACGGCTTGCATCACAATTAACTATTTTTTGCCAGGCATTCATTGTGGAACAAAAGTGATTTTCTCGGCGAGTTAAGCATTTTGAGTAATTTGCCGATTGGTTTCAGAACGGCTTGCATCGAAATTAACCTTTTTTGCCCCTCATTCATTGTGGAACAAAAGTGATTTTCTCAGCGAGTTAAGCATTTTGAGTAATTTCCCGATTGGTTTCAGAACGGCTTGCATTGAAATTTACTATTTTATTGCCAGACATTCATTGTGGAGTAAAAGTCATTTTCTCGGCGAGTTAAGCATTTTGAGTAATTTACCGATTGGTTTCAGAACGGCTTGCATTGAAATATACCAGGTTTTGCCAGGCATTCATTGTGGAACAAAAGTGATTTTCTCGGCGAGTTAAGCATTTTGAGTAATTTGCCGATTGGTTTCAGAACGTCTTGCATCAAAATGAACAATTTTTTGCCAGCCATTCATTCTGGGGAAAAAGTGATTTTCTCGGCGAGTTCAGCATTTTGAGTAAATTGCCGATTGGTTTCAGAACGGCTTGCATTGAAATTAACTATTTTTTGCGAACCATTCATTGTGGGGAAAAGTGGTTTTCTCGGCGAGTTAAGCATTTTGAGTAATTTGCCGATTGGTTTCAGAACGTCTTGCATTGAAATTTACTATTTTTTGCCAGACATTCATTGTGGAACAAAAGTGATTTTCTCGGCGAGTTAAGCATTTTGAGTAATTTGCCGATTAGTTTCAGAACGGCTTGCATCACAATTAACTATTTTTTGCCAGGCATTCAGTGTGGAACAAAAGTGATTTTCTCGGCGAGTTAAGCATTTTGAGTAATTTGCCGATTGGTTTCAGAACGTCTTGCATTGAAATTAACTATTTTTTGCGAACCATTCATTGTGGAACAAAAGTGGTTTTCTCGGCGAGTTAAGCATTTTGAGTAATTTACCGATTGGTTTCAGAATGTCTTGCATTGAAATTAACTATTTTTTGCCAACCATTCATTGTGGGAAAAAAGTAATTTTCTCGGCGAGTTAAGCATTTTGAGTAATTTGCCGATTGGTTTCAGAACGGCTTGCATCACAATTAACTATTTTTTGCCAGGCATTAATTGTGGAACAAAAGCGATTTTCTCGGCGAGTGAAGCATTTTGAGTAATTTGCCGATTGGTTTCAGAACGGCTTGCATCGAAATTAAGTTTTTTTTGCCAGCCATTCATTGTGGAACAAAAGTGATTTTCTCGGCGAGTTGAGCATTTTGAGTAATTTGCCGATTGGTTTCAGAACGTCTTTCATTGAAATTTACCATTTTTTGCCAGCCATTCATTGTGGGACAAAAGTGATTTTCTCGGCGAGTTAAGCATTTTGAGTAATTTGCCGATTGGTTTCAGAATGTCTAGCATTGAAATTAACTATTTTTTGCCATCCATTCATTGTGGGGAAAAAGTAATTTTCTCGGCGAGTTAAGCATTTTAAGTAATTTGCCGATTGGTTTCAGAACGTCTTGCATTGAATTTTACTATTTTTTGCCAGACATTCATTGTGGAACAAAAGTGATTTTCTCGGCGAGTGAAGCATTTTGAGTAATTTGCCGATTGGTTTCAGAACGGCTTGCATCACAATTAACTATTTTTTGCCAGGCATTCATTGTGGAACAAAAGTGATTTTCTCGGCGAGTTAAGCATTTTGAGTAATTTGCCGATTGGTTTCAGAACGTCTTGCATTGAAATTAACTATTTTTTGCGAACCATTCATTGTGGAACAAAAGTGGTTTTCTCGGCGAGTTAAGCATTTTGAGTAATTTGCCGATTGGTTTCAGGATGTCTTGCATTGAAATTAACTATTTTTTGCCAACCATTCATTGTGGGAAAAAAGTAATTTTCTCGGCGAGTTAAGCATTTTGAGTAATTTGCCGATTGGTTTCAGAACGGCTTGCATCACAATTAACTATTTTTTGCCAGGCATTAATTGTGGAACAAAAGCGATTTTCTCGGCGAGTGAAGCATTTTGAGTAATTTGCCGATTGGTTTCAGAACGGCTTGCATCGAAATTAAGTATTTTTTGCCAGCCATTCATTGTGGAACAAAAGTGATTTTCTCGGCGAGTTGAGCATTTTGAGTAATTTGCCGATTGGTTTCAGAACGTCTTGCATTGAAATTTACCATTTTTTGCCAGCCATTCATTGTGGAACAAAAGTGATTTTCTCGGCGAGTTCACCATTTTGAGTAATTTGCCGATTGGTTTCAGAACGGCTTGGATCGAAATTAACTATTTTTTGCCAGCCATTCATTGTAGAACAAAAGTGATTTTCTCGGCGAGTTAAGCATTTTGAGTAATTTGCCGATTGGTTTCAGAACGGCTTGCACCACAATTAACCTTTTTTGCCACTCATTCATTGTGGAACAAAAGTGATTTTCTCGGCGAGTTGAGCATTTTGAGTAATTTACCGATTGGTTTCAGAACGGCTTGCATCACAATTAACTATTTTTTGCCAGCCATTCATTGTGGGACAAAAGTGATTTTCTCGGCGAGTTAAGCATTTTGAGTAATTTGCCGATTGGTTTCAGAACGTCTTGCATTGAAATTAACTATTTTTTGCGAACCATTCATTTTGGAACAAAAGTGATTTTCTCGGCGAGTTAAGCATTTTGAGTAATTTGCCGATTGGTTTCAGAATGTCTAGCATTGAAATTAACTATTTTTTGCCATCCATTCATTGTGGGGAAAAAGTAATTTTCTCGGCGAGTTAAGCATTTTGAGTAATTTGCCGATTGGTTTCAGAACGTCTTGCATTGAATTTTACTATTTTTTGAAAGACATTCATTGTGGAACAAAAGTGATTTTCTCGGCGAGTGAAGCATTTTGAGTAATTTGCCGATTGGTTTCAGAACGGCTTGCATCACAATTAACTATTTTTTGCCAGGCATTCATTGTGGAACAAAAGTGGTTTTCTCGGCGAGTTAAGCATTTTGAGTAATTTGCCGATTGGTTTCAGAACGTCTTGCATTGAAATTAACTATTTTTTGCGAACCATTCATTGTGGAACAAAAGTGGTTTTCTCGGCGAGTTAAGCATTTTGAGTAATTTGCCGATTGGTTTCAGGATGTCTTGCATTGAAATTAACTATTTTTTGCCAACCATTCATTGTGGGAAAAAAGTAATTTTCTCGGCGAGTTAAGCATTTTGAGTAATTAGCCGATTGGTTTCAGAACGGCTTGCATCACAATTAACTATTTTTTGCCAGGCATTAATTGTGGAACAAAAGCGATTTTCTCGGCGAGTGAAGCATTTTGAGTAATTTGCCGATTGGTTTCAGAACGGCTTGCATCGAAATTAAGTATTTTTTGCCAGCCATTCATTGTGGAACAAAAGTGATTTTCTCGGCGAGTTGAGCATTTTGAGTAATTTGCCGATTGGTTTCAGAACGTCTTGCATTGAAATTTACCATTTTTTGCCAGCCATTCATTGTGGAACAAAAGTGATTTTCTCGGCGAGTTAACCATTTTGAGTAATTTGCCGATTGGTTTCAGAACGGCTTGGATCGAAATTAACTATTTTTTGCCAGCCATTCATTGTGGAACAAAAGTGATTTTCTCGGCGAGTTAAGCATTTTGAGTAATTTGCCGATTGGTTTCAGAACGGCTTGCACCACAATTAACCTTTTTTGCCACTCATTCATTGTGGAACAAAAGTGATTTTCTCGGCGAGTTGAGCATTTTGAGTAATTTACCGATTGGTTTCAGAACGGCTTGCATCACAATTGACTATTTTTTGCCAGCCATTCATTGTGCAACAAAAGTGATTTTCTCGGCGAGTTAAGCATTTTGAGTAATTTGCCGATTGGTTTCACAACGGCTTGCATTGAAATTCACTATTTTTTGCCAGACATTCATTGTGGAAAGAAAGTGATTGTCTCGGCGAGTAAAGCATTTTGAGTAATTTGGCGATGGTTTCAGAACGTCTTGCATTGAAATTAACTATTTTTTGCGAACCATTCATTGTGGAACAAAAGTGATTTTCTCGGCGAGTTAAGCATTTTGAGTAAGTTGCCGATTGGTTTCAGAACGGCTTGCCTTGAAATTTACCATTTTTTGCCAGACATTCATTGTGGAACAAAAGTGATTTTCTCGGCGAGTTAAGCGTTTTGAGTAATTTGCCGATTAGTTTCAGAACGGCTGGCATCACAATTAACTATTTTTTGCCAGGTATTCATTGTGGGAAAAAAGTGATTTTCCCGGCGAGTTCAGCATTTTGAGTAATTTGCCGATTGGTTTCAGAACGGCTTGCATCACAATTAACTATTTTTTGCCAGGCATTCATTGTGGAACAAAAGTGATTTTCTCGGCGAGTTAAGCATTTTGAGTAATTTGCCGATTGGTTTCAGAACGGCTTGCATCGAAATTAACTATTTTTTGCCAGCCATTCATTGTGGAATAAAAGTGATTTTCTCGGCGAGTTAAGCATTTTGAGTAATTTGCCGATTGGTTTCAGAACGGCTTGCATCACAATTAACCTTTTTTGCCACTCATTCATTGTGAAACAAAATGATTTTCTCGGCGAGTCAAGCATTTTGAGTAATTTGCCGATTAGTTTCAGAACGGCTTGCATCACAATTAACTATTTTTTGCCAGTTATTCATTGTGGGAAAAAAGTGATTTTCTCGGCGAGTTAAGCATTTTGAGTAATTTACCGATTGGTTTCAGAACGTCTTGCATTGAAATTTACTATTTTTTGCCAGACATTCATTGTGGAACAAAACTGATTTTCTCGGCGAGTTAAGCATTTTGAGTAATTTGCCGATTACTTTCAGAACGGCTTGCATCACAATTAACTATTTTTTGCAAGGCATTCATTGTGGAACAAAAGTGAATTTCTCGGCGAGTTAAGCATTTTGAGTAATTTGCCGATTGGTTTCAGAACGTCTTGCATTGAAATTAACTGTTTTTTGCGAACCATTCATTTTGGAACAAAATGATTTTCTCGGCGAGTTAAGCATTTTGAGTAATTTGCCGATTGGTTTCAGAATGTCTAGCATTGAAATTAACTATTTTTTGCCAACCATTCATTGTGGGAAAAAAGTGATTTTCTCGGCGAGTTAAGCATTTTGAGTAAGTTGCCGATTGGTTTCAGAACGGCTTGCATTGAAATTTACCATTTTTTGCCAGACATTCATTGTGGGGAAAATGTGATTTTCTCGACGAGTTAAGCATTTTGAGTAATTTGCCGATTCGTTTCAGAACGTCTTGCATTGAAATTTTCTATTTTTTGCCAGACATTCATTGTGGAACAAAAGTGATTTTCTCGGCGAGTTAAGCATTTTGAGTAATTTGCCGATTGGTTTCACAACGGCTTGCAATGAAATTCACTATTTTTTGCCAGACATTCATTGTGGAAAGAAAGTGATTGTCTCGGCGAGTAAAGAATTTTGAGTAATTTGGCGATTGGTTTCAGAACGTCTTGCATTGAAATTAACTATTTTTTGCGAACCATTCATTGTGGAACAAAAGTGGTTTTCTCGGCGCGTTAAGCATTTTGAGTAATTTGCCGATTGGTTTCAGAATGTCTTGCATTGAAATTAACTATTTTTTGCCAACCATTCATTGTGGGAAAAAAGTGATTTTCTCGGCGAGTTAAGCATTTTGAGTAATTTGCCGATTGGTTTCAGAACGTCTTGCATTGAAATTTACTATTTTTTGCCAGACATTCATTGTGAAACAAAAGTGATTTTCTCGGCGAGTTAAGCATTTTGAGTAAGTTGCCGATTGGTTTCAGAACGGCTTGCATTGAAATTTACCATTTTTTGCCAGACATTCATTGTGGGGAAAATGTGATTTTCTCGACGAGTTAAGCATTTTGAGTAATTTGCCGATTAGTTTCAGAACGGCTTGCATCACAATTAAGTATTTTTTGCCAGGCATTCATTGTGGAACAAAAGTGATTTTCTCGGCGAGTTAAGCATTTTGAGTAATTTGCCGATTGGTTTCAGAACGTCTTGCATTGAAATTTACTATTTTTTGCCAGCCATTCATTGTGGAACAAAAGTGATTTTCTCGGCGAGTTAAGCATTTTGAGTAATTTGCCGATTGGTTTCAGAACGGCTTGCATCGAAATTAACTATTTTTTGCCAGCCATTCATTGTGGAACAAAAGTGATTTTCTCGGCGAGTTAAGCATTTGGAGTAATTTGCCGATTGGTTTCAGAACGGCTTGCATCACAATTAACCTTTTTTGCCACTCATTCATTGTGGAAGAAATGTGATTTTCTCGGCGAGTTAAGCATTTTGAGTAAGTTGCCGATTGGTTTCAGAACGGCTTGCATTGAAATTTACTATTTTTTGCCAGCCATTCATTGTGGGACAAAAGTGATTTTCTCGGCGAGTTAAGCATTTTGAGTAATTTGCCGATTGGTTTCAGAATGTCTAGCATTGAAATTAACTATTTTTTGCCATCCATTCATTGTGGGGAAAAAGTAATTTTCTCGGCGAGTTAAGCATTTTAAGTAATTTGCCGATTGGTTTCAGAACGTCTTGCATTGAATTTTACTATTTTTTGCCAGACATTCATTGTGGAACAAAAGTGATTTTCTCGGCGAGTGAAGCATTTTGAGTAATTTGCCGATTGGTTTCAGAACGGCTTGCATCACAATTAACTATTTTTTGCCAGGCATTCATTGTGGAACAAAAGTGATTTTCTCGGCGAGTTAAGCATTTTGAGTAATTTGCCGATTGGTTTCAGAACGTCTTGCATTGAAATTAACTATTTTTTGCGAACCATTCATTGTGGAACAAAAGTGGTTTTCTCGGCGAGTTAAGCATTTTGAGTAATTTGCCGATTGGTTTCAGGATGTCTTGCATTGAAATTAACTATTTTTTGCCAACCATTCATTGTGGGAAAAAAGTAATTTTCTCGGCGAGTTAAGCATTTTGAGTAATTTGCCGATTGGTTTCAGAACGGCTTGCATCACAATTAACTATTTTTTGCCAGGCATTAATTGTGGAACAAAAGCGATTTTCTCGGCGAGTGAAGCATTTTGAGTAATTTGCCGATTGGTTTCAGAACGGCTTGCATCGAAATTAAGTATTTTTTGCCAGCCATTCATTGTGGAACAAAAGTGATTTTCTCGGCGAGTTGAGCATTTTGAGTAATTTGCCGATTGGTTTCAGAACGTCTTGCATTGAAATTTACCATTTTTTGCCAGCCATTCATTGTGGAACAAAAGTGATTTTCTCGGCGAGTTAACCATTTTGAGTAATTTGCCGATTGGTTTCAGAACGGCTTGGATCGAAATTAACTATTTTTTGCCAGCCATTCATTGTGGAACAAAAGTGATTTTCTCGGCGAGTTAAGCATTTTGAGTAATTTGCCGATTGGTTTCAGAACGGCTTGCACCACAATTAACCTTTTTTGCCACTCATTCATTGTGGAACAAAAGTGATTTTCTCGGCGAGTTGAGCATTTTGAGTAATTTACCGATTGGTTTCAGAACGGCTTGCATCACAATTAACTATTTTTTGCCAGCCATTCATTGTGGGACAAAAGTGATTTTCTCGGCGAGTTAAGCATTTTGAGTAATTTGCCGATTGGTTTCAGAACGTCTTGCATTGAAATTAACTATTTTTTGCGAACCATTCATTTTGGAACAAAAGTGATTTTCTCGGCGAGTTAAGCATTTTGAGTAATTTGCCGATTGGTTTCAGAATGTCTAGCATTGAAATTAACTATTTTTTGCCATCCATTCATTGTGGGGAAAAAGTAATTTTCTCGGCGAGTTAAGCATTTTGAGTAATTTGCCGATTGGTTTCAGAACGTCTTGCATTGAATTTTACTATTTTTTGAAAGACATTCATTGTGGAACAAAAGTGATTTTCTCGGCGAGTGAAGCATTTTGAGTAATTTGCCGATTGGTTTCAGAACGGCTTGCATCACAATTAACTATTTTTTGCCAGGCATTCATTGTGGAACAAAAGTGGTTTTCTCGGCGAGTTAAGCATTTTGAGTAATTTGCCGATTGGTTTCAGAACGTCTTGCATTGAAATTAACTATTTTTTGCGAACCATTCATTGTGGAACAAAAGTGGTTTTCTCGGCGAGTTAAGCATTTTGAGTAATTTGCCGATTGGTTTCAGGATGTCTTGCATTGAAATTAACTATTTTTTGCCAACCATTCATTGTGGGAAAAAAGTAATTTTCTCGGCGAGTTAAGCATTTTGAGTAATTTGCCGATTGGTTTCAGAACGGCTTGCATCACAATTAACTATTTTTTGCCAGGCATTAATTGTGGAACAAAAGCGAGTTTCTCGGCGAGTGAAGCATTTTGAGTAATTTGCCGATTGGTTTCAGAACGGCTTGCATCGAAATTAAGTATTTTTTGCCAGCCATTCATTGTGGAACAAAAGTGATTTTCTCGGCGAGTTGAGCATTTTGAGTAATTTGCCGATTGGTTTCAGAACGTCTTGCATTGAAATTTACCATTTTTTGCCAGCCATTCATTGTGGAACAAAAGTGATTTTCTCGGCGAGTTAACCATTTTGAGTAATTTGCCGATTGGTTTCAGAACGGCTTGGATCGAAATTAACTATTTTTTGCCAGCCATTCATTGTGGAACAAAAGTGATTTTCTCGGCGAGTTAAGCATTTTGAGTAATTTGCCGATTGGTTTCAGAACGGCTTGCACCAAAATTAACCTTTTTTGCCACTCATTCATTGTGGAACAAAAGTGATTTTCTCGGCGAGTTGAGCATTTTGAGTAATTTACCGATTGGTTTCAGAACGGCTTGCATCACAATTGACTATTTTTTGCCAGCCATTCATTGTGCAACAAAAGTGATTTTCTCGGCGAGTTAAGCATTTTGAGTAATTTGCCGATTGGTTTCACAACGGCTTGCATTGAAATTCACTATTTTTTGCCAGACATTCATTGTGGAAAGAAAGTGATTGTCTCGGCGAGTAAAGCATTTTGAGTAATTTGGCGATGGTTTCAGAACGTCTTGCATTGAAATTAACTATTTTTTGCGAACCATTCATTGTGGAACAAAAGTGATTTTCTCGGCGAGTTAAGCATTTTGAGTAAGTTGCCGATTGGTTTCAGAACGGCTTGCCTTGAAATTTACCATTTTTTGCCAGACATTCATTGTGGAACAAAAGTGATTTTCTCGGCGAGTTAAGCGTTTTGAGTAATTTGCCGATTAGTTTCAGAACGGCTGGCATCACAATTAACTATTTTTTGCCAGGTATTCATTGTGGGAAAAAAGTGATTTTCCCGGCGAGTTAAGCATTTTGAGTAATTTGCCGATTGGTTTCAGAACGGCTTGCATCACAATTAACTATTTTTTTGCCAGGCATTCATTGTGGAACAAAAGTGATTTTCTCGGCGAGTTAAGCATTTTGAGTAATTTGCCGATTGGTTTCAGAACGGCTTGCATCGAAATTAACTATTTTTTGCCAGCCATTCATTGTGGAATAAAAGTGATTTTCTCGGCGAGTTAAGCATTTTGAGTAATTTGCCGATTGGTTTCAGAACGGCTTGCATCACAATTAACCTTTTTTGCCACTCATTCATTGTGGAACAAAATGATTTTCTCGGCGAGTTAAGCATTTTGAGTAATTTGCCGATTAGTTTCAGAACGGCTTGCATCACAATTAACTATTTTTTGCCAGACATTCATTGTGGAACAAAACTGATTTTCTCGGCGAGTTAAGCATTTTGAGTAATTTGCCGATTACTTTCAGAACGGCTTGCATCACAATTAACTATTTTTTGCAAGGCATTCATTGTGGAACAAAAGTGAATTTCTCGGCGAGTTAAGCATTTTGAGTAATTTGCCGATTGGTTTCAGAACGTCTTGCATTGAAATTAACTGTTTTTTGCGAACCATTCATTTTGGAACAAAATGATTTTCTCGGCGAGTTAAGCATTTTGAGTAATTTTCCGATTGGTTTCAGAATGTCTAGCATTGAAATTAACTATTTTTTGCCAACCATTCATTGTGGGAAAAAAGTGATTTTCTCGGCGAGTTAAGCATTTTGAGTAAGTTGCCGATTGGTTTCAGAACGGCTTGCATTGAAATTTACCATTTTTTGCCAGACATTCATTGTGGGGAAAATGTGATTTTCTCGACGAGTTAAGCATTTTGAGTAATTTGCCGATTCGTTTCAGAACGTCTTGCATTGAAATTTTCTATTTTTTGCCAGACATTCATTGTGGAACAAAAGTGATTTTCTCGGCGAGTTAAGCATTTTGAGTAATTTGCCGATTGGTTTCACAACGGCTTGCAATGAAATTCACTATTTTTTGCCAGACATTCATTGTGGAAAGAAAGTGATTGTCTCGGCGAGTAAAGAATTTTGAGTAATTTGGCGATTGGTTTCAGAACGTCTTGCATTGAAATTAACTATTTTTTGCGAACCATTCATTGTGGAACAAAAGTGGTTTTCTCGGCGCGTTAAGCATTTTGAGTAATTTGCCGATTGGTTTCAGAATGTCTTGCATTGAAATTAACTATTTTTTGCCAACCATTCATTGTGGGAAAAAAGTGATTTTCTCGGCGAGTTAAGCATTTTGAGTAATTTGCCGATTGGTTTCAGAACGTCTTGCATTGAAATTTACTATTTTTTGCCAGACATTCATTGTGAAACAAAAGTGATTTTCTCGGCGAGTTAAGCATTTTGAGTAAGTTGCCGATTGGTTTCAGAACGGCTTGCATTGAAATTTACCATTTTTTGCCAGACATTCATTGTGGGGAAAATGTGATTTTCTCGACGAGTTAAGCATTTTGAGTAATTTGCCGATTAGTTTCAGAACGGCTTGCATCACAATTAAGTATTTTTTGCCAGGCATTCATTGTGGAACAAAAGTGATTTTCTCGGCGAGTTAAGCATTTTGAGTAATTTGCCGATTGGTTTCAGAACGTCTTGCATTGAAATTTACTATTTTTTGCCAGCCATTCATTGTGGAACAAAAGTGATTTTCTCGGCGAGTTAAGCATTTTGAGTAATTTGCCGATTGGTTTCAGAACGGCTTGCATCGAAATTAACTATTTTTTGCCAGCCATTCATTGTGGAACAAAAGTGATTTTCTCGGCGAGTTAAGCATTTGGAGTAATTTGCCGATTGGTTTCAGAACGGCTTGCATCACAATTAACCTTTTTTGCCACTCATTCATTGTGGAAGAAATGTGATTTTCTCGGCGAGTTAAGCATTTTGAGTAATTTCCCGATTGGTTTCAGAACGGCTTGCATTGAAATTTACTATTTTTTGCCAGACATTCATTGTGAAACAAAAGTGATTTTCTCGGCGAGTTAAGCATTTTGAGTAAGTTGCCGATTGGTTTCAGAACGGCTTGCATTGAAATTTACCATTTTTTGCCAGACATTCATTGTGGGGAAAATGTGATTTTCTCGACGAGTTAAGCATTTGGAGTAATTTGCCGATTGGTTTCAGAACGGCTTGCATCACAATTAACCTTTTTTGCCACTCATTCATTGTGGAAGAAATGTGATTTTCTCGGCGAGTTAAGCATTTTGAGTAATTTCCCGATTGGTTTCAGAACGGCTTGCATTGAAATTTACTATTTTATTGCCAGACATTCATTGTGGGGTAAAAGTAATTTTCTCGGCGAGTGAAGCATTTTGAGTAATTTGCAGATTGGTTTCAGAACGGCTTGCATTGGAATTTACTATTTTTTGCCAGACATTCATTGTGGAAAGAAAGTGATTTTCTCGGCGAGTTAAGCATTTTGAGTAATTTGCCGATTGGTTTCAGAACGTCTTGCATCAAAATGAACAATTTTTTGCCAGCCATTCATTCTGGGGAAAAAGTGATTTTCTCGGCGAGTTCAGCATTTTGAATAAAGTGCCGATTGGTTTCAGAACGGCTTGCAATGAAATTAACTATTTTTTGCGACCATTCATTGTGGGGAAAAGTGATTTTCTCGGCGAGTTAAGCATTTTGAGTAATTTGCCGATTGGTTTCAGAACATCTTGCATTGAAATTTACTATTTTTTGCCAGACATTCATTGTGGAACAAAAGTGATTTTCTCGGCGAGTTAACCATTTTGAGTAATTTGCCGATTGGTTTCAGAACGGCTTGGATCGAAATTAACTATTTTTTGCCAGCCATTCATTGTGGAACAAAAGTGATTTTCTCGGCGAGTTAAGCATTTTGAGTAATTTGCCGATTGGTTTCAGAACGGCTTGCACCAAAATTAACCTTTTTTGCCACTCATTCATTGTGGAACAAAAGTGATTTTCTCGGCGAGTTGAGCATTTTGAGTAATTTACCGATTGGTTTCAGAACGGCTTGCATCACAATTGACTATTTTTTGCCAGCCATTCATTGTGCAACAAAAGTGATTTTCTCGGCGAGTTAAGCATTTTGAGTAATTTGCCGATTGGTTTCACAACGGCTTGCATTGAAATTCACTATTTTTTGCCAGACATTCATTGTGGAAAGAAAGTGATTGTCTCGGCGAGTAAAGCATTTTGAGTAATTTGGCGATGGTTTCAGAACGTCTTGCATTGAAATTAACTATTTTTTGCGAACCATTCATTGTGGAACAAAAGTGATTTTCTCGGCGAGTTAAGCATTTTGAGTAAGTTGCCGATTGGTTTCAGAACGGCTTGCCTTGAAATTTACCATTTTTTGCCAGACATTCATTGTGGAACAAAAGTGATTTTCTCGGCGAGTTAAGCGTTTTGAGTAATTTGCCGATTAGTTTCAGAACGGCTGGCATCACAATTAACTATTTTTTGCCAGGTATTCATTGTGGGAAAAAAGTGATTTTCCCGGCGAGTTAAGCATTTTGAGTAATTTGCCGATTGGTTTCAGAACGGCTTGCATCACAATTAACTATTTTTTTGCCAGGCATTCATTGTGGAACAAAAGTGATTTTCTCGGCGAGTTAAGCATTTTGAGTAATTTGCCGATTGGTTTCAGAACGGCTTGCATCGAAATTAACTATTTTTTGCCAGCCATTCATTGTGGAATAAAAGTGATTTTCTCGGCGAGTTAAGCATTTTGAGTAATTTGCCGATTGGTTTCAGAACGGCTTGCATCACAATTAACCTTTTTTGCCACTCATTCATTGTGGAACAAAATGATTTTCTCGGCGAGTTAAGCATTTTGAGTAATTTGCCGATTAGTTTCAGAACGGCTTGCATCACAATTAACTATTTTTTGCCAGACATTCATTGTGGAACAAAACTGATTTTCTCGGCGAGTTAAGCATTTTGAGTAATTTGCCGATTACTTTCAGAACGGCTTGCATCACAATTAACTATTTTTTGCAAGGCATTCATTGTGGAACAAAAGTGAATTTCTCGGCGAGTTAAGCATTTTGAGTAATTTGCCGATTGGTTTCAGAACGTCTTGCATTGAAATTAACTGTTTTTTGCGAACCATTCATTTTGGAACAAAATGATTTTCTCGGCGAGTTAAGCATTTTGAGTAATTTGCCGATTGGTTTCAGAATGTCTAGCATTGAAATTAACTATTTTTTGCCAACCATTCATTGTGGGAAAAAAGTGATTTTCTCGGCGAGTTAAGCATTTTGAGTAAGTTGCCGATTGGTTTCAGAACGGCTTGCATTGAAATTTACCATTTTTTGCCAGACATTCATTGTGGGGAAAATGTGATTTTCTCGACGAGTTAAGCATTTTGAGTAATTTGCCGATTCGTTTCAGAACGTCTTGCATTGAAATTTTCTATTTTTTGCCAGACATTCATTGTGGAACAAAAGTGATTTTCTCGGCGAGTTAAGCATTTTGAGTAATTTGCCGATTGGTTTCACAACGGCTTGCAATGAAATTCACTATTTTTTGCCAGACATTCATTGTGGAAAGAAAGTGATTGTCTCGGCGAGTAAAGAATTTTGAGTAATTTGGCGATTGGTTTCAGAACGTCTTGCATTGAAATTAACTATTTTTTGCGAACCATTCATTGTGGAACAAAAGTGGTTTTCTCGGCGCGTTAAGCATTTTGAGTAATTTGCCGATTGGTTTCAGAATGTCTTGCATTGAAATTAACTATTTTTTGCCAACCATTCATTGTGGGAAAAAAGTGATTTTCTCGGCGAGTTAAGCATTTTGAGTAATTTGCCGATTGGTTTCAGAACGTCTTGCATTGAAATTTACTATTTTTTGCCAGACATTCATTGTGAAACAAAAGTGATTTTCTCGGCGAGTTAAGCATTTTGAGTAAGTTGCCGATTGGTTTCAGAACGGCTTGCATTGAAATTTACCATTTTTTGCCAGACATTCATTGTGGGGAAAATGTGATTTTCTCGACGAGTTAAGCATTTTGAGTAATTTGCCGATTAGTTTCAGAACGGCTTGCATCACAATTAAGTATTTTTTGCCAGGCATTCATTGTGGAACAAAAGTGATTTTCTCGGCGAGTTAAGCATTTTGAGTAATTTGCCGATTGGTTTCAGAACGTCTTGCATTGAAATTTACTATTTTTTGCCAGCCATTCATTGTGGAACAAAAGTGATTTTCTCGGCGAGTTAAGCATTTTGAGTAATTTGCCGATTGGTTTCAGAACGGCTTGCATCGAAATTAACTATTTTTTGCCAGCCATTCATTGTGGAACAAAAGTGATTTTCTCGGCGAGTTAAGCATTTGGAGTAATTTGCCGATTGGTTTCAGAACGGCTTGCATCACAATTAACCTTTTTTGCCACTCATTCATTGTGGAAGAAATGTGATTTTCTCGGCGAGTTAAGCATTTTGAGTAATTTCCCGATTGGTTTCAGAACGGCTTGCATTGAAATTTACTATTTTTTGCCAGACATTCATTGTGAAACAAAAGTGATTTTCTCGGCGAGTTAAGCATTTTGAGTAAGTTGCCGATTGGTTTCAGAACGGCTTGCATTGAAATTTACCATTTTTTGCCAGACATTCATTGTGGGGAAAATGTGATTTTCTCGACGAGTTAAGCATTTGGAGTAATTTGCCGATTGGTTTCAGAACGGCTTGCATCACAATTAACCTTTTTTGCCACTCATTCATTGTGGAAGAAATGTGATTTTCTCGGCGAGTTAAGCATTTTGAGTAATTTCCCGATTGGTTTCAGAACGGCTTGCATTGAAATTTACCATTTTTTGCCAGCCATTCATTGTGGAACAAAAGTGATTTTCTCGGCGAGTGAAGCATTTTGAGTAATTTGCCGATTGGTTTCACAACGGCTTGCATTGAAATTCACTATTTTTTGCCAGACATTCATTGTGGAAAGAAAGTGATTGTCTCGGCGAGTAAAGCATTTTGAGTAATTTGGCGATGGTTTCAGAACGTCTTGCATTGAAATTAACTATTTTTTGCGAACCATTCATTGTGGAACAAAAGTGATTTTCTCGGCGAGTTAAGCATTTTGAGTAAGTTGCCGATTGGTTTCAGAACGGCTTGCCTTGAAATTTACCATTTTTTGCCGGACATTCATTGTGGGGAAAATGTGATTTTCTCGACGAGTTAAGCATTTTGAGTAATTTGCCGATTAGTTTCAGAACGGCTTGCATCACAATTACGTATTTTTTGCCAGGCATTCATTGTGGAACAAAAGTGATTTTCTCGGCGAGTTAAGCATTTTGAGTAATTTGCCGATTGGTTTCAGAACGTCTTGCATTGAAATTTACTATTTTTTGCCAGACATTCATTGTGGAACAAAAGTGATTTTCTCGGCGAGTTAAGCATTTTGAGTAATTTGCCGATTGGTTTCAGAACGGCTTGGATCGAAATTAACTATTTTTTGCCAGCCATTCATTGTGGAACAAAAGTGATTTTCTCGGCGAGTTAAGCATTTTGAGTAATTTGCCGATTGGTTTCAGAACGTCTTGCATCAAAATGAACAATTTTTTGCCAGCCATTCATTCTGGGGAAAAAGTGATTTTCTCGGCGAGTTCAGCATTTTGAATAAAGTGCCGATTGGTTTCAGAACGGCTTGCAATGAAATTAACTATTTTTTGCGACCATTCATTGTGGGGAAAAGTGATTTTCTCGGCGAGTTAAGCATTTTGAGTAATTTGCCGATTGGTTTCAGAACGTCTTGCATTGAAATTTACTATTTTTTGCCAGACATTCATTGTGGAACAAAAGTGATTTTCTCGGCGAGTTAAGCATTTTGAGTAATTTGCCGATTGGTTTCAGAACGGCTTGCATAGAAATTAACTATTTTTTGCCAGCCATTCATTGTGGAACAAAAGTGATTTTCTCGGCGAGTTAAGCATTTTGAGTAATTCGCCGATTGGTTTCTGAACGGCTTGCATCACAATTAACCTTTTTTGCCCCTCATTCATTGTGGAACAAAAGTGATTTTCTCGGCGAGTTAAGCATTTTGAGTAATTTACCGATTGGTTTCAGAACGGCTTGCATTGGAATTTACTATTTTTTGCCAGGCATTCATTGTGGAACAAAAGTGATTTTCTCGGTGAGTTAAGCATTTTGAGTAATTTCCCGACTGGTTTCAGAACGGCTTGCATCACAATTAACTATTTTTTGCCAGACATTCATTGTGGAAAGAAAGTGATTTTCTCGGCGAGTTAAGCATTTTGAGTAATTTGCCGATTGGTTTCAGAACGTCTTGCATCAAAATCAACAATTTTTTGCCAGCCATTCATTCTGGGGAAAAAGTGATTTTCTCGGCGAGTTCAGCATTTTGAGTAATTTGCCGATTGGTTTCAGAACGTCTTGCATTGAAATTAACTATTTTTTGCGAACCATTCATTGTGGAAAAAAAGTGGTTTTCTCGGCGAGTTAAGCATTTTGAGTAATTTACCGATTGGTTTCAGAATGTCTTGCATTGAAATTAACTATTTTTTGCCAACCATTCATTGTGGGAAAAAAGTAATTTTCTCGGCGAGTTAAGCATTTTGAGTAATTTGCCGATTGGTTTCAGAACGGCTTGCATCACAATTAACTATTTTTTGCCAGGCATTAATTGTGGAACAAAAGCGATTTTCTCGGCGAGTGAAGCATTTTGAGTAATTTGCCGATTGGTTTCAGAACGGCTTGCATCGAAATTAAGTATTTTTTACCAGCCATTCATTGTGGAACAAAAGTGATTTTCTCGGCGAGTTGAGCATTTTGAGTAATTTGCCGATTGGTTTCAGAACGGCTTGGATCGAAATTAACTATTTTTTGCCAGCCATTCATTGTGGAACAAAAGTGATTTTCTCGGCGAGTTAAGCATTTTGAGTAATTTGCCGATTGGTTTCAGAACGGCTTGCACCACAATTAACCTTTTTTGCCACTCATTCATTGTGGAACAAAAGTGATTTTCTCGGCGAGTTGAGCATTTTGAGTAATTTGCCGATTGGTTTCAGAACGTCTTGCATTGAAATTTACCATTTTTTGCCAGCCATTCATTGTGGAACAAAAGTGATTTTCTCGGCGAGTTAAGCATTTTGAGTAATTTGCCGATTGGTTTCACAACGGCTTGCATTGAAATTCACTATTTTTTGCCAGACATTCATTGTGGAAAGAAAGTGATTGTCTCGGCGAGTAAAGCATTTTGAGTAATTTGGCGATGGTTTCAGAACGTCTTGCATTGAAATTAACTATTTTTTGCGAACCATTCATTGTGGAACAAAAGTGATTTTCTCGGCGAGTTAAGCATTTTGAGTAAGTTGCCGATTGGTTTCAGAACGGCTTGCCTTGAAATTTACCATTTTTTGCCAGACATTCATTGTGGGGAAAATGTGATTTTCTCGACGAGTTAAGCATTTTGAGTAATTTGCCGATTAGTTTCAGAACGGCTTGCATCACAATTACGTATTTTTTGCCAGGCATTCATTGTGGAACAAAAGTGATTTTCTCGGCGAGTTAAGCATTTTGAGTAATTTGCCGATTGGTTTCAGAACGTCTTGCATTGAAATTTACTATTTTTTGCCAGACATTCATTGTGGAACAAAAGTGATTTTCTCGGCGAGTTAAGCATTTTGAGTAATTTGCCGATTGGTTTCAGAACGGCTTGGATCGAAATTAACTATTTTTTGCCAGCCATTCATTGTGGAACAAAAGTGATTTTCTCGGCGAGTTAAGCATTTTGAGTAATTTGCCGATTGGTTTCAGAACGGCTTGCACCACAATTAACCTTTTTTGCCACTCATTCATTGTGGAACAAAAGTGATTTTCTCGGCGAGTTGAGCATTTTGAGTAATTTGCCGATTGGTTTCAGAACGTCTTGCATTGAAATTTACCATTTTTTGCCAGCCATTCATTGTGGAACAAAAGTGATTTTCTCGGCGAGTTAAGCATTTTGAGTAATTTGCCGATTGGTTTCACAACGGCTTGCATTGAAATTCACTATTTTTTGCCAGACATTCATTGTGGAAAGAAAGTGATTGTCTCGGCGAGTAAAGCATTTTGAGTAATTTGGCGATGGTTTCAGAACGTCTTGCATTGAAATTAACTATTTTTTGCGAACCATTCATTGTGGGACAAAAGTGATTTTCTCGGCGAGTTAAGCATTTTGAGTAAGTTGCCGATTGGTTTCAGAACGGCTTGCCTTGAAATTTACCATTTTTTGCCAGACATTCATTGTGGGGAAAATGTGATTTTCTCGACGAGTTAAGCATTTTGAGTAATTTGCCGATTAGTTTCAGAACGGCTTGCATCACAATTACGTATTTTTTGCCAGGCATTCATTGTGGAAAGAAAGTGATTGTCTCGGCGAGTAAAGCATTTTGAGTAATTTGGCGATGGTTTCAGAACGTCTTGCATTGAAATTAACTATTTTTTGCGAACCATTCATTGTGGAACAAAAGTGATTTTCTCGGCGAGTTAAGCATTTTGAGTAAGTTGCCGATTGGTTTCAGAACGGCTTGCCTTGAAATTTACCATTTTTTGCCAGACATTCATTGTGGGGAAAATGTGATTTTCTCGACGAGTTAAGCATTTTGAGTAATTTGCCGATTAGTTTCAGAACGGCTTGCATCACAATTACGTATTTTTTGCCAGGCATTCATTGTGGAACAAAAGTGATTTTCTCGGCGAGTTAAGCATTTTGAGTAATTTGCCGATTGGTTTCAGAACGTCTTGCATTGAAATTTTCTATTTTTTTGCCAGACATTCATTGTGGAACAAAAGTGATTTTCTCGGCGAGTTAAGCATTTTGAGTAATTTGCCGATTGGTTTCAGAACGTCTTGCATTGAAATTAACTGTTTTTTGCGAACCATTCATTTTGGAACAAAATGATTTTCTCGGCGAGTTAAGCATTTTGAGTAATTTGCCGATTGGTTTCAGAATGTCTAGCATTGAAATTAACTATTTTTTGCCAACCATTCATTGTGGGAAAAAAGTGATTTTCTCGGCGAGTTAAGCATTTTGAGTAAGTTGCCGATTGGTTTCAGAACGGCTTGCATTGAAATTTACCATTTTTTGCCAGACATTCATTGTGGGGAAAATGTGATTTTCTCGACGAGTTAAGCATTTTGAGTAATTTGCCGATTGGTTTCAGAACGTCTTGCATTGAAATTTTCTATTTTTTGCCAGACATTCATTGTGGAACAAAAGTGATTTTCTCGGCGAGTTAAGCATTTTGAGTAATTTGCCGATTGGTTTCACAACGGCTTGCAATGAAATTCACTATTTTTTGCCAGACATTCATTGTGGAAAGAAAGTGATTGTCTCGGCGAGTAAAGAATTTTGAGTAATTTGGCGATTGGTTTCAGAACGTCTTGCATTGAAATTAACTATTTTTTGCGAACCATTCATTGTGGAACAAAAGTGGTTTTCTCGGCGCGTTAAGCATTTTGAGTAATTTGCCGATTGGTTTCAGAATGTCTTGCATTGAAATTAACTATTTTTTGCCAACCATTCATTGTGGGAGAAAAGTGATTTCTCGGCGAGTTAAGCATTTTGAGTAATTTGCCGATTGGTTTCAGAACGTCTTGCATTGAAATTTACTATTTTTTGCCAGACATTCATTGTGAAACAAAAGTGATTTTCTCGGCGAGTTAAGCATTTTGAGTAAGTTGCCGATTGGTTTCAGAACGGCTTGCATTGAAATTTACCATTTTTTGCCAGACATTCATTGTGGGGAAAATGTGATTTTCTCGACGAGTTAAGCATTTTGAGTAATTTGCCGATTAGTTTCAGAACGGCTTGCATCACAATTAAGTATTTTTTGCCAGGCATTCATTGTGGAACAAAAGTGATTTTCTCGGCGAGTTAAGCATTTTGAGTAATTTGCCGATTGGTTTCAGAACGTCTTGCATTGAAATTTACTATTTTTTGCCAGCCATTCATTGTGGAACAAAAGTGATTTTCTCGGCGAGTTAAGCATTTTGAGTAATTTGCCGATTGGTTTCAGAACGGCTTGCATCGAAATTAACTATTTTTTGCCAGCCATTCATTGTGGAACAAAAGTGATTTTCTCGGCGAGTTAAGCATTTGGAGTAATTTGCCGATTGGTTTCAGAACGGCTTGCATCACAATTAACCTTTTTTGCCACTCATTCATTGTGGAACAAATGTGATTTTCTCGGCGAGTTAAGCATTTTGAGTAATTTCCCGATTGGTTTCAGAACGGCTTGCATTGAAATTTACTATTTTATTGCCAGACATTCATTGTGGGGTAAAAGTCATTTTCTCGGCGAGTTAAGCATTTTGAGTAATTTACCGATTGGTTTCAGAACGGCTTGCATTGGAATTTACTATTTTTTGCCAGACATTCATTGTGGAAAGAAAGTGATTTTCTCGGCGAGTTAAGCATTTTGAGTAATTTGCCGATTGGTTTCAGAACGTCTTGCATCAAAATGAACAATTTATTGCCAGCCATTCATTCTGGGGAAAAAGTGATTTTCTCGGCGAGTTCAGCATTTTGAATAAAGTGCCGATTGGTTTCAGAACGGCTTGCAATGAAATTAACTATTTTTTGCGACCATTCATTGTGGGGAAAAGTGATTTTCTCGGCGAGTTAAGCATTTTGAGTAATTTGCCGATTGGTTTCAGAACGTCTTGCATTGAAATTTACTATTTTTTGCCAGACATTCATTGTGGAACAAAAGTGATTTTCTCGGCGAGTTAAGCATTTTGAGTAATTTGCCGATTGGTTTCAGAACGGCTTGCATCGAAATTAACTATTTTTTGCCAGCCATTCATTGTGGAACAAAAGTGATTTTCTCGGCGAGTTAAGCATTTTGAGTAATTTGCCGATTGGTTTCAGAACGGCTTGCATCACAATTAACCTTTTTTGCCCCTCATTCATTGTGGAACAAAAGTGATTTTCTCGGCGAGTTAAGCATTTTGAGTAATTTCCCGATTGGTTTCAGAACGTCTTGCATTGAAATTTACTATTTTATTGCCAGACATTCATTGTGGGGTAAAAGTCATTTTCTCGGCGAGTTAAGCATTTTGAGTAATTTACCGATTGGTTTCAGAACGGCTTGCATTGGAATTAACTATTTTTTGCCAGGCATTCATTGTGGAACAAAAGTGATTTTCTCGGTGAGTTAAGCATTTTGAGTAATTTCCCGACTGGTTTCAGAACGGCTTGCATCACAATTAACTATTTTTTGCCAGACATTCATTGTGGAAAGAAAGTGATTTTCTCGGCGAGTTAAGCATTTTGAGTAATTTGCCGATTGGTTTCAGAACGTCTTGCATCAAAATCAACAATTTTTTGCCAGCCATTCATTCTGGGGAAAAAGTGATTTTCTCGGCGAGTTCAGCATTTTGAGTAATTTGCCGATTGGTTTCAGAACGTCTTGCATTGAAATTAACTATTTTTTGCGAACCATTCATTGTGGAAAAAAAGTGGTTTTCTCGGCGAGTTAAGCATTTTGAGTAATTTACCGATTGGTTTCAGAATGTCTTGCATTGAAATTAACTATTTTTTGCCAACCATTCATTGTGGGAAAAAAGTAATTTTCTCGGCGAGTTAAGCATTTTGAGTAATTTGCCGATTGGTTTCAGAACGGCTTGCATCACAATTAACTATTTTTTGCCAGGCATTAATTGTGGAACAAAAGCGATTTTCTCTGCGAGTGAAGCATTTTGAGTAATTTGCCGATTGGTTTCAGAACGGCTTGCATCGAAATTAAGTATTTTTTACCAGCCATTCATTGTGGAACAAAAGTGATTTTCTCGGCGAGTTGAGCATTTTGAGTAATTTGCCGATTGGTTTCAGAACGTCTTGCATTGAAATTTACCATTTTTTGCCAGCCATTCATTGTGGAACAAAAGTGATTTTCTCGGCGAGTTAACCATTTTGAGTAATTTGCCGATTGGTTTCAGAACGGCTTGGATCGAAATTAACTATTTTTTGCCAGCCATTCATTGTGGAACAAAAGTGATTTTCTCGGCGAGTTAAGCATTTTGAGTAATTTGCCGATTGGTTTCAGAACGGCTTGCACCACAATTAACCTTTTTTGCCACTCATTCATTGTGGAACAAAAGTGATTTTCTCGGCGAGTTGAGCATTTTGAGTAATTTGCCGATTGGTTTCAGAACGTCTTGCATTGAAATTTACCATTTTTTGCCAGCCATTCATTGTGGAACAAAAGTGATTTTCTCGGCGAGTTAAGCATTTTGAGTAATTTGCCGATTGGTTTCACAACGGCTTGCATTGAAATTCACTATTTTTTGCCAGACATTCATTGTGGAAAGAAAGTGATTGTCTCGGCGAGTAAAGCATTTTGAGTAATTTGGCGATGGTTTCAGAACGTCTTGCATTGAAATTAACTATTATTTGCGAACCATTCATTGTGGAACAAAAGTGATTTTCTCGGCGAGTTAAGCATTTTGAGTAAGTTGCCGATTGGTTTCAGAACGGCTTGCCTTGAAATTTACCATTTTTTGCCAGACATTCATTGTGGGGAAAATGTGATTTTCTCGACGAGTTAAGCATTTTGAGTAATTTGCCGATTAGTTTCAGAACGGCTTGCATCACAATTACGTTTTTTTTGCCAGGCATTCATTGTGGAAAGAAAGTGATTGTCTCGGCGAGTAAAGCATTTTGAGTAATTTGGCGATGGTTTCAGAACGTCTTGCATTGAAATTAACTATTTTTTGCGAACCATTCATTGTGGAACAAAAGTGATTTTCTCGGCGAGTTAAGCATTTTGAGTAAGTTGCCGATTGGTTTCAGAACGGCTTGCCTTGAAATTTACCATTTTTTGCCAGACATTCATTGTGGGGAAAATGTGATTTTCTCGACGAGTTAAGCATTTTGAGTAATTTGCCGATTAGTTTCAGAACGGCTTGCATCACAATTACGTATTTTTTGCCAGGCATTCATTGTGGAACAAAAGTGATTTTCTCGGCGAGTTAAGCATTTTGAGTAATTTGCCGATTGGTTTCAGAACGTCTTGCATTGAAATTTTCTATTTTTTGCCAGACATTCATTGTGGAACAAAAGTGATTTTCTCGGCGAGTTAAGCATTTTGAGTAATTTGCCGATTAGTTTCAGAACGGCTGGCATCACAATTAACTATTTTTTGACAGGTATTCATTGTGGGAAAAAAGTGATTTTCTCGGCGAGTTAAGCATTTTGAGTAATTTGCCGATTGGTTTCAGAACGTCTTGCATCGAAATTAACTATTTTTTGCCAGCCATTCATTGTGGAACAAAAGTGATTTTCTCGGCGAGTTAAGCATTTTGAGTAATTTGCCGATTGTTTTCAGAACGGCTTGCATTGAAATTCACTATTTTTTGCCAGACATTCATTGTGGGGGGAAAAGTGATTTTCCCGGCGTGTTAAGCATTTTGAGTAATTTCCCGATTGGTTTCAGAACGGCTTGCATCACAATTAACTATTTTTTGCCAGGCATTCATTGTGGAACAAAAGTGATTTTCTCGGCGAGTTAAGCATTTTGAGTAATTTGCCGATTGGTTTCAGAACGGCTTGCATCGAAATTAACTATTTGTTGCCAGCCATTCATTGTGGAACAAAAGTGATTTTCTCGGCGAGTTAAGCATTTTGAGTAATTTGCCGATTGGTTTCAGAACGGCTTGCATCACAATTAACCTTTTTTGCCACTCATTCATTGTGGAACAAAATGATTTTCTCGGCGAGTTAAGCATTTTGAGTAATTTGCCGATTGGTTTCAGAACGGCTTGCATCGAAATTCACTATTTGTTGCCAGCCATTCATTGTGGAACAAAAGTGATTTTCTCGGCGAGTTAAGCATTTTGAGTAATTTGCCGATTGGTTTCAGAACGGCTTGCATCACAATTAACCTTTTTTGCCTCTCATTCATTGTGGAACAAAATGATTTTCTCGGCGAGTTAAGCATTTTGAGTAATTTGCCGATTACTTTCAGAACGGCTTGCATCACAATTAACTATTTTTTGCAAGGCATTCATTGTGGAACAAAAGTGATTTTCTCGGCGAGTTAAGCATTTTGAGTAATTTGCCGATTGGTTTCAGAACGTCTTGCATTGAAATTTACTATTTTTTGCCAGACATTCATTGTGGAACAAAACTGATTTTCTCGGCGAGTTAAGCATTTTGAGTAATTTGCCGATTACTTTCAGAACGGCTAGCATCACAATTAACTATTTTTTGCAAGGCATTCATTGTGGAACAAAAGTGATTTTCTCGGCGAGTTAAGCATTTTGAGTAATTTGCCGATTGCTTTCAGAACGGCTTGCATCTAAATTAACTATTTTTTGCCAGCCATTCATTGTGGAACAAAAGTGATTTTCTCGGCGAGTTAAGCATTTGGAGTAATTTGCCGATTGGTTTCAGAACGGCTTGCATCACAATTAACCTTTTTTGCCACTCATTCATTGTGGAACAAATGTGATTTTCTCGGCGAGTTAAGCATTTTGAGTAATTTCCCGATTGGTTTCAGAACGGCTTGCATTGAAATTTACTATTTTATTGCCAGACATTCATTGTGGGGTAAAAGTAATTTTCTCGGCGAGTTAAGCATTTTGAGTAATTTACCGATTGGTTTCAGAACGGCTTGCATTGGAATTTACTATTTTTTGCCAGACATTCATTGTGGAAAGAAAGTGATTTTCTCGGCGAGTTAAGCATTTTGAGTAATTTGCCGATTGGTTTCAGAACGTCTTGCATCAAAATGAACAATTTTTTGCCAGCCATTCATTCTGGGGAAAAAGTGATTTTCTCGGCGAGTTCAGCATTTTGAATAAAGTGCCGATTGGTTTCAGAACGGCTTGCAATGAAATTAACTATTTTTTGCGACCATTCATTGTGGGGAAAAGTTATTTTCTCGGCGAGTTAAGCATTTTGAGTAATTTGCCGATTGGTTTCAGAACGTCTTGCATTGAAATTTACTATTTTTTGCCAGACATTCATTGTGGAACAAAAGTGATTTTCTCGGCGAGTTAAGCATTTTGAGTAATTTGCCGATTGGTTTCAGAACGGCTTGCATCGAAATTAACTATTTTTTGCCAGCCATTTTTTGTGGAACAAAAGTGATTTTCTCGGCGAGTTAAGCATTTTGAGTAATTTGCCGATTGGTTTCAGAACGGCTTGCATCACAATTAACCTTTTTTGCCCCTCATTCATTGTGGAACAAAAGTGATTTTCTCGGCGAGTTAAGCATTTTGAGTAATTTCCCGATTGGTTTCAGAACGTCTTGCATTGAAATTTACTATTTTATTGCCAGACATTCATTGTGGGGTAAAAGTCATTTTCTCGGCGAGTTAAGCATTTTGAGTAATTTACCGATTGGTTTCAGAACGGCTTGCATTGGAATTTACTATTTTTTGCCAGGCATTCATTGTGGAACAAAAGTGATTTTCTCGGTGAGTTAAGCATTTTGAGTAATTTCCCGACTGGTTTCAGAACGGCTTGCATCACAATTAACTATTTTTTGCCAGACATTCATTGTGGAAAGAAAGTGATTATCTCGGCGAGTTAAGCATTTTGAGTAATTTGCCGATTGGTTTCAGAACGTCTTGCATTGAAATTAACTATTTTTTGCGAACCATTCATTGTGGGGGAAAGTGATTTTCTCGGCGAGTTAAGCATTTTGAGTAATTTGCCGATTGGTTTCAGAACGTCTTGCATTGAAATTAACTATTTTTTGCGAACCATTCATTGTGGAACAAAAGTGGTTTTCTCGGCGAGTTAAGCATTTTGAGTAATTTACCGATTGGTTTCAGAATGTCTTGCATTGAAATTAACTATTTTTTGCCAACCATTCATTGTTGGAAAAAAGTAATTTTCTCGGCGAGTTAAGCATTTTGAGTAATTTGCCGATTGGTTTCAGAACGGCTTGCATCGAAATTAAGTATTTTTTACCAGCCATTCATTGTGGAACAAAAGTGATTTTCTCGGCGAGTTGAGCATTTTGAGTAATTTGCCGATTGGTTTCAGAACGTCTTGCATTGAAATTTACCATTTTTTGCCAGCCATTCATTGTGGAACAAAAGTGATTTTCTCGGCGAGTTAACCATTTTGAGTAATTTGCCGATTGGTTTCAGAACGGCTTGGATCGAAATTAACTATTTTTTGCCAGCCATTCATTGTGGAACAAAAGTGATTTTCTCGGCGAGTTAAGCATTTTGAGTAATTTGCCGATTGGTTTCAGAACGGCTTGCACCACAATTAACCTTTTTTGCCACTCATTCATTGTGGAACAAAAGTGATTTTCTCGGCGAGTTGAGCATTTTGAGTAATTTGCCGATTGGTTTCAGAACGTCTTGCATTGAAATTTACCATTTTTTGCCAGCCATTCATTGTGGAACAAAAGTGATTTTCTCGGCGAGTTAAGCATTTTGAGTAATTTGCCGATTGGTTTCACAACGGCTTGCATTGAAATTCACTATTTTTTGCCAGACATTCATTGTGGAAAGAAAGTGATTGTCTCGGCGAGTAAAGCATTTTGAGTAATTTGGCGATGGTTTCAGAACGTCTTGCATTGAAATTAACTATTTTTTGCGAACCATTCATTGTGGAACAAAAGTGATTTTCTCGGCGAGTTAAGCATTTTGAGTAAGTTGCCGATTGGTTTCAGAACGGCTTGCCTTGAAATTTACCATTTTTTGCCAGACATTCATTGTGGGGAAAATGTGATTTTCTCGACGAGTTAAGCATTTTGAGTAATTTGCCGATTACTTTCAGAACGGCTTGCATCACAATTACGTATTTTTTGCCAGGCATTCATTGTGGAACAAAAGTGATTTTCCCGGCGAGTTAAGCATTTTGAGTAATTTGCCGATTGGTTTCAGAACGTCTTGCATTGAAATTTACTATTTTTTGCCAGACATTCATTGTGGAACAAAAGTGATTTTCTCGGCGAGTTAAGCATTTTGAGTAATTTGCCGATTAGTTTCAGAACGGCTGGCATCACAATTAACTATTTTTTGACAGGTATTCATTGTGGGAAAAAAGTGATTTTCTCGGCGAGTTACGCATTTTGAGTAATTTGCCGATTGGTTTCAGAACGTCTTGCATCGAAATTAACTATTTTTTGCCAGCCATTCATTGTGGAACAAAAGTGATTTTCTCGGCGAGTTAAGCATTTTGAGTAATTTGCCGATTGTTTTCAGAACGGCTTGCATTGAAATTCACTATTTTTTGCCAGACATTCATTGTGGGGGGAAAAGTGATTTTCCCGGCGAGTTAAGCATTTTGAGTAATTTCCCGATTGGTTTCAGAACGGCTTGCATCACAATTAACTATTTTTTGCCAGGCATTCATTGTGGAACAAAAGTGATTTTCTCGGCGAGTTAAGCATTTTGAGTAATTTGCCGATTGGTTTCAGAACGGCTTGCATCGAAATTAACTATTTTTTGCCAGCCATTCATTGTGGAACAAAAGTGATTTTCTCGGCGAGTTAAGCATTTTGAGTAATTTGCCGATTGGTTTCAGAACGGCTTGCATCACAATTAACCTTTTTTGCCACTCATTCATTGTGGAACAAAATGATTTTCTCTGCGAGTTAAGCATTTTGAGTAATTTGCCGATTAGTTTCAGAACGGCTTGCATCACAATTAACTATTTTATGCCAGTTATTCATTGTGGGAAAAAAGTGATTTTCTCGGCGAGTTAAGCATTTTGAGTAATTTACCGATTGGTTTCAGAACGTCTTGCATTGAAATTTACTATTTTTTGCCAGACATTCATTGTGGAACAAAACTGATTTTCTCGGCGAGTTAAGCATTTTGAGTAATTTGCCGATTACTTTCAGAACGGCTTGCATCACAATTAACTATTTTTTGCAAGGCATTCATTGTGGAACAAAAGTGATTTTCTCGGCGAGTTAAGCATTTTGAGTAATTTGCCGATTGGTTTCAGAACGTCTTGCATTGAAATTAACTATTTTTTGCGAACCATTCATTTTGGAACAAAAGTGATTTTCTCGGCGAGTTAAGCATTTTGAGTAATTTGCCGATTGGTTTCAGAATGTCTAGCATTGAAATTAACTATTTTTTGCCAACCATTCATTGTGGGAAAAAAGTGATTTTCTCGGCGAGTTAAGCATTTTCAGTAAGTTGCCGATTGGTTTCAGAACGGCTTGCATTGAAATTTACCATTTTTTGCCAGACATTCATTGTGGGGAAAATGTGATTTTCTCGACGAGTTAAGCATTTTGAGTAATTTGCCGATTAGTTTCAGAACGGCTTGCATCACAATTAAGTATTTTTTGCCAGGCATTCATTGTGGAACAAAAGTGATTTTCTCGGCGAGTTAAGCATTTTGAGTAATTTGCCGATTGGTTTCAGAACGTCTTGCATTGAAATTTTCTATTTTTTGCCAGACATTCATTGTGGAACAAAAGTGGTTTTCTCGGCGAGTTAAGCATTCTGAGTAATTTACCGATTGGTTTCAGAATGTCTTGCATTGAAATTAACTATTTTTTGCCAGGTATTCATTGTGGGAAAAAAGTAATTTTCTCGGCGAGTTAAGCATTTTGAGTAATTTGCCGATTGGTTTCAGAACGGCTTGCATCACAATTAACTATTTTTTGCCAGGCATTAATTGTGGAACAAAAGCGATTCTCTCGGCGAGTGAAGCATTTTGAGTAATTTGCCGATTGGTTTCAGAACGGCTTGCATCGAAATTAAGTATTTTTTACCAGCCATTCATTGTGGAACAAAAGTGATTTTCTCGGCGAGTTGAGCATTTTGAGTAATTTGCCGATTGGTTTCAGAACGTCTTGCATTGAAATTTACCATTTTTTGCCAGCCATTCATTGTGGAACAAAAGTGATTTTCTCGGCGAGTTAACCATTTTGAGTAATTTGCCGATTGGTTTCAGAACGGCTTGGATCGAAATTAACTATTTTTTGCCAGCCATTCATTGTGGAACAAAAGTGATTTTCTCGGCGAGTTAAGCATTTCGAGTAATTTGCCGATTGGTTTCAGAACGGCTTGCACCACAATTAACCTTTTTTGCCACTCATTCATTGTGGAACAAAAGTGATTTTCTCGGCGAGTTGAGCATTTTGAGTAATTTGCCGATTGGTTTCAGAACGTCTTGCATTGAAATTTACCATTTTTTGCCAGCCATTCATTGTGGAACAAAAGTGATTTTCTCGGCGAGTTAAGCATTTTGAGTAATTTGCCGATTGGTTTCACAACGGCTTGCATTGAAATTCACTATTTTTTGCCAGACATTCATTGTGGAAAGAAAGTGATTGTCTCGGCGAGTAAAGCATTTTGAGTAATTTGGCGATGGTTTCAGAACGTCTTGCATTGAAATTAACTATTTTTTGCGAACCATTCATTGTGGAACAAAAGTGATTTTCTCGGCGAGTTAAGCATTTTGAGTAAGTTGCCGATTGGTTTCAGAACGGCTTGCCTTGAAATTTACCATTTTTTGCCAGACATTCATTGTGGGGAAAATGTGATTTTCTCGACGAGTTAAGCATTTTGAGTAATTTGCCGATTAGTTTCAGAACGGCTTGCATCACAATTACGTATTTTTTGCCAGGCATTCATTGTGGAACAAAAGTGATTTTCTCGGCGAGTTAAGCATTTTGAGTAATTTGCCGATTGGTTTCAGAACGTCTTGCATTGAAATTTACTATTTTTTGCCAGCAATTCATTGTGGAACAAAAGTGATTTTCTCGGCGAGTTAAGCATTTTGAGTAATTTGCCGATTAGTTTCAGAACGGCTGGCATCACAATTAACTATTTTTTGCCAGGTATTCATTGTGGGAAAAAAGTGATTTTCTCGGCGAGTTACGCATTTTGAGTAATTTGCCGATTGGTTTCAGAACGTCTTGCATCGAAATTAACTATTTTTTGCCAGCCATTCATTGTGGAACAAAAGTGATTTTCTCGGCGAGTTAAGCATTTTGAGTAATTTGCCGATTGTTTTTAGAACGGCTTGCATTGAAATTCACTATTTTTTGCCAGACATTCATTGTGGGGGGAAAAGTGATTTTCCCGGCGAGTTAAGCATTTTGAGTAATTTGCCGATTAGTTTCAGAACGGCTTGCATCACAATTAACTATTTTTTGCCAGGCATTCAGTGTGGAACAAAAGTGATTTTCTCGGCGAGTTAAGCATTTTGAGTAATTTGCCGATTGGTTTCAGAACGTCTTGCATTGAAATTAACTATTTTTTGCGAACCATTCATTGTGGAACAAAAGTGGTTTTCTCGGCGTGTTAAGCATTTTGAGTAATTTACCGATTGGTTTCAGAATGTCTTGCATTGAAATTAACTATTTTTTGCCAACCATTCATTGTGGGAAAAAAGTAATTTTCTCGGCGAGTTAAGCATTTTGAGTAATTTGCCGATTGGTTTCAGAACGGCTTGCATCACAATTAACTATTTTTTGCCAGGCATTAATTGTGGAACAAAAGCGATTTTCTCGGCGAGTGAAGCATTTTGAGTAATTTGCCGATTGGTTTCAGAACGTCTTGCATCGAAATTAAGTTTTTTTTGCCAGCCATTCATTGTGGAACAAAAGTGATTTTCTCGGCGAGTTGAGCATTTTGAGTAATTTGCCGATTGGTTTCAGAACGTCTTTCATTGAAATTTACCATTTTTTGCCAGCCATTCATTGTGGGACAAAAGTGATTTTCTCGGCGAGTTAAGCATTTTGAGTAATTTGCCGATTGGTTTCAGAACGTCTTGCATTGAAATTAACTATTTTTTGCGAACCATTCATTTTGGAACAAAAGTGATTTTCTCGGCGAGTTAAGCATTTTGAGTAATTTGCCGATTGGTTTCAGAATATCTAGCATTGAAATTAACTATTTTTTGCCATCCATTCATTGTGGGGAAAAAGTAATTTTCTCGGCGAGTTAAGCATTTTGAGTAATTTGTCGATTGGTTTCAGAACGTCTTGCATTGAATTTTACTATTTTTTGCCAGACATTCATTGTGGAACAAAAGTGATTTTCTCGGCGAGTGAAGCATTTTGAGTAATTTGCCGATTGGTTTCAGAACGGCTTGCATCACAATTAACTATTTTTTGCCAGGCATTCATTGTGGAACAAAAGTGATTTTCTCGGCGAGTTAAGCATTTTGAGTAATTTGCCGATTGGTTTCAGAACGTCTTGCATTGAAATTAACTATTTTTTACGAACCATTCATTGTGGAACAAAAGTGGTTTTCTCGGCGAGTTAAGCATTTTGAGTAATTTGCCGATTGGTTTCAGGATGTCTTGCATTGAAATTAACTATTTTTTGCCAACCATTCATTGTGGGAAAAAAGTAATTTTCTCGGCGAGTTAAGCATTTTGAGTAATTTGCCGATTGGTTTCAGAACGGCTTGCATCACAATTAACTATTTTTTGCCAGGCATTAATTGTGGAACAAAAGCGATTTTCTCGGCGAGTGAAGCATTTTGAGTAATTTGCCGATTGGTTTCAGAACGGCTTGCATCGAAATTAAGTATTTTTTGCCAGCCATTCATTGTGGAACAAAAGTGATTTTCTCGGCGAGTTGAGCATTTTGAGTAATTTGCCGATTGGTTTCAGAACGTCTTGCATTGAAATTTACCATTTTTTGCCAGCCATTCATTGTGGAACAAAAGTGATTTTCTCGGCGAGTTAACCATTTTGAGTAATTTGCCGATTGGTTTCAGAACGGCTTGGATCGAAATTAACTATTTTTTGCCAGCCATTCATTGTGGAACAAAAGTGATTTTCTCGGCGAGTTAAGCATTTTGAGTAATTTGCCGATTGGTTTCAGAACGGCTTGCACCACAATTAACCTTTTTTGCCACTCATTCATTGTGGAACAAAAGTGATTTTCTCGGCGAGTTGAGCATTTTGAGTAATTTACCGATTGGTTTCAGAACGGCTTGCATCACAATTAACTATTTTTTGCCAGCCATTCATTGTGGAACAAAAGTGATTTTCACGGCGAGTTAAGCATTTTGAGTAATTTGCCGATTGGTTTCACAACGGCTTGCATTGAAATTCACTATTTTTTGCCAGACATTCATTGTGGAAAGAAAGTGATTGTCTCGGCGAGTAAAGCATTTTGAGTAATTTGGCGATGGTTTCAGAACGTCTTGCATTGAAATTAACTATTTTTTGCGAACCATTCATTGCGGAACAAAAGTGATTTTCTCGGCGAGTTAAGCATTTTGAGTAAGTTGCCGATTGGTTTCAGAACGGCTTGCCTTGAAATTTACCATTTTTTGCCAGACATTCATTGTGGAACAAAAGTGATTTTCTCGGCGAGTTAAGCGTTTTGAGTAATTTGCCGATTAGTTTCAGAACGGCTGGCATCACAATTAACTATTTTTTGCCAGGTATTCATTGTGGGAAAAAAGTGATTTTCCCGGCGAGTTAAGCATTTTGAGTAATTTGCCGATTGGTTTCAGAACGGCTTGCATCACAATTAACTATTTTTTGCCAGGCATTCATTGTGGAACAAAAGTGATTTTCTCGGCGAGTTAAGCATTTTGAGTAATTTGCCGATTGGTTTCAGAACGGCTTGCATCGAAATTAACTATTTTTTGCCAGCCATTCATTGTGGAACAAAAGTGATTTTCTCGGCGAGTTAAGCATTTTGAGTAATTTGCCGATTGGTTTCAGAACGGCTTGCATCACAATTAACCTTTTTTGCCACTCATTCATTGTGGAACAAAATGATTTTCTCGGCGAGTTAAGCATTTTGAGTAATTTGCCGATTAGTTTCAGAACGGCTTGCATCACAATTAACTATTTTTTGCCAGTTATTCATTGTGGGAAAAAAGTGATTTTCTCGGCGAGTTAAGCATTTTGAGTAATTTACCGATTGGTTTCAGAACGTCTTGCATTGAAATTTACTATTTTTTGCCAGACATTCATTGTGGAACAAAACTGATTTTCTCGGCGAGTTAAGCATTTTGAGTAATTTGCCGATTACTTTCAGAACGGCTTGCATCAAAATTAACTATTTTTTGCAAGGCATTCATTGTGGAACAAAAGTGAATTTCTCGGCGAGTTAAGCATTTTGAGTAATTTGCCGATTGGTTTCAGAACGTCTTGCATTGAAATTAACTGTTTTTTGCGAACCATTCATTTTGGAACAAAATGATTTTCTCGGCGAGTTAAGCATTTTGAGTAATTTGCCGATTGGTTTCAGAATGTCTAGCATTGAAATTAACTATTTTTTGCCAACCATTCATTGTGGGAAAAAAGTGATTTTCTCGGCGAGTTAAGCATTTTGAGTAAGTTGCCGATTGGTTTCAGAACGGCTTGCATTGAAATTTACCATTTTTTGCCAGACATTCATTGTGGGGAAAATGTGATTTTCTCGACGAGTTAAGCATTTTGAGTAATTTGCCGATTGGTTTCAGAACGTCTTGCATTGAAATTTTCTATTTTTTGCCAGACATTCATTGTGGAACAAAAGTGATTTTCTCGGCGAGTTAAGCATTTTGAGTAATTTGCCGATTGGTTTCACAACGGCTTGCAATGAAATTCACTATTTTTTGCCAGACATTCATTGTGGAAAGAAAGTGATTGTCTCGGCGAGTAAAGCATTTTGAGTAATTTGGCGATTGGTTTCAGAACGTCTTGCATTGAAATTAACTATTTTTTGCGAACCATTCATTGTGGAACAAAAGTGGTTTTCTCGGCGCGTTAAGCATTTTGAGTAATTTGCCGATTGGTTTCAGAATGTCTTGCATTGAAATTAACTATTTTTTGCCAACCATTCATTGTGGGAAAAAAGTGATTTTCTCGGCGAGTTAAGCATTTTGAGTAATTTGCCGATTGGTTTCAGAACGTCTTGCATTGAAATTTACTATTTTTTGCCAGACATTCATTGTGAAACAAAAGTGATTTTCTCGGCGAGTTAAGCATTTTGAGTAAGTTGCCGATTGGTTTCAGAACGGCTTGCATTGAAATTTACCATTTTTTGCCAGACATTCATTGTGGGGAAAATGTGATTTTCTCGACGAGTTAAGCATTTTGAGTAATTTGCCGATTAGTTTCAGAACGGCTTGCATCACAATTAAGTATTTTTTGCCAGGCATTCATTGTGGAACAAAAGTGATTTTCTCGGCGAGTTAAGCATTTTGAGTAATTTGCCGATTGGTTTCAGAACGTCTTGCATTGAAATTTACTATTTTTTGCCAGCCATTCATTGTGGAACAAAACTGATTTTCTCGGCGAGTTAAGCATTTTGAGTAATTTGCCGATTGGTTTCAGAACGGCTTGCATCGAAATTAACTATTTTTTGCCAGCCATTCATTGTGGAACAAAAGTGATTTTCTCGGCGAGTTAAGCATTTGGAGTAATTTGCCGATTGGTTTCAGAACGGCTTGCATCACAATTAACCTTTTTTGCCACTCATTCATTGTGGAACAAATGTGATTTTCTCGGCGAGTTAAGCATTTTGAGTAATTTCCCGATTGGTTTCAGAACGGCTTGCATTGAAATTTACTATTTTATTGCCAGACATTCATTGTGGGGTAAAAGTCATTTTCTCGGCGAGTTAAGCATTTTGAGTAATTTACCGATTGGTTTCAGAACGGCTTGCATTGGAATTTACTATTTTTTGCCAGACATTCATTGTGGAAAGAAAGTGATTTTCTCGGCGAGTTAAGCATTTTGAGTAATTTGCCGATTGGTTTCAGAACGTCTTGCATCAAAATGAACAATTTATTGCCAGCCATTCATTCTGGGGAAAAAGTGATTTTCTCGGCGAGTTCAGCATTTTGAATAAAGTGCCGATTGGTTTCAGAACGGCTTGCAATGAAATTAACTATTTTTTGCGACCATTCATTGTGGGGAAAAGTGATTTTCTCGGCGAGTTAAGCATTTTGAGTAATTTCCCGATTGGTTTCAGAACGTCTTGCATTGAAATTTACTATTTTATTGCCAGACATTCATTGTGGGGTAAAAGTCATTTTCTCGGCGAGTTAAGCATTTTGAGTAATTTACCGATTGGTTTCAGAACGGCTTGCATTGGAATTTACTATTTTTTGCCAGGCATTCATTGTGGAACAAAAGTGATTTTCTCGGTGAGTTAAGCATTTTGAGTAATTTCCCGACTGGTTTCAGAACGGCTTGCATCACAATTAACTATTTTTTGCCAGACATTCATTGTGGAAAGAAAGTGATTTTCTCGGCGAGTTAAGCATTTTGAGTAATTTGCCGATTGGTTTCAGAACGTCTTGCATCAAAATCAACAATTTTTTGCCAGCCATTCATTCTGGGGAAAAAGTGATTTTCTCGGCGAGTTCAGCATTTTGAGTAATTTGCCGATTGGTTTCAGAACGTCTTGCATTGAAACTAACTATTTTTTGCGAACCATTCATTGTGGAAAAAAAGTGGTTTTCTCGGCGAGTTAAGCATTTTGACTAATTTACCGATTGGTTTCAGAATGTCTTGCATTGAAATTAACTATTTTTTGCCAACCATTCATTGTGGGAAAAAAGTAATTTTCTCGGCGAGTTAAGCATTTTGAGTAATTTGCCGATTGGTTTCAGAACGGCTTGCATCACAATTAACTATTTTTTGCCAGGCATTAATTGTGGAACAAAAGCGATTTTCTCGGCGAGTGAAGCATTTTGAGTAATTTGCCGATTGGTTTCAGAACGGCTTGCATCGAAATTAAGTATTTTTTACCAGCCATTCATTGTGGAACAAAAGTGATTTTCTCGGCGAGTTGAGCATTTTGAGTAATTTGCCGATTGGTTTCAGAACGTCTTGCATTGAAATTTACCATTTTTTGCCAGCCATTCATTGTGGAACAAAAGTGATTTTCTCGGCGAGTTAACCATTTTGAGTAATTTGCCGATTGGTTTCAGAACGGCTTGGATCGAAATTAACTATTTTTTGCCAGCCATTCATTGTGGAACAAAAGTGATTTTCTCGGCGAGTTAAGCATTTTGAGTAATTTGCCGATTGGTTTCAGAACGGCTTGCACCACAATTAACCTTTTTTGCCACTCATTCATTGTGGAACAAAAGTGATTTTCTCGGCGAGTTGAGCATTTTGAGTAATTTGCCGATTGGTTTCAGAACGTCTTGCATTGAAATTTACCATTTTTTGCCAGCCATTCATTGTGGAACAAAAGTGATTTTCTCGGCGAGTTAAGCATTTTGAGTAATTTGCCGATTGGTTTCACAACGGCTTGCATTGAAATTCACTATTTTTTGCCAGACATTCATTGTGGAAAGAAAGTGATTGTCTCGGCGAGTAAAGCATTTTGAGTAATTTGGCGATGGTTTCAGAACGTCTTGCATTGAAATTAACTATTTTTTGCGAACCATTCATTGTGGAACAAAAGTGATTTTCTCGGCGAGTTAAGCATTTTGAGTAAGTTGCCGATTGGTTTCAGAACGGCTTGCCTTGAAATTTACCATTTTTTGCCAGACATTCATTGTGGGGAAAATGTGATTTTCTCGACGAGTTAAGCATTTTGAGTAATTTGCCGATTAGTTTCAGAACGGCTTGCATCACAATTACGTATTTTTTGCCAGGCATTCATTGTGGAACAAAAGTGATTTTCTCGGCGAGTTAAGCATTTTGAGTAATTTGCCGATTGGTTTCAGAACGTCTTGCATTGAAATTTACTATTTTTTGCCAGACATTCATTGTGGAACAAAAGTGATTTTCTCGGCGAGTTAAGCATTTTGAGTAATTTGCCGATTAGTTTCAGAACGGCTGGCATCACAATTAACTATTTTTTGACAGGTGTTCATTGTGGGAAAAAAGTGATTTTCTCGGCGAGTTAAGCATTTTGAGTAATTTGCCGATTGGTTTCAGAACGGCTTGCATCGAAATTAACTATTTTTTGCCAGCCATTCATTGTGGAACAAAAGTGATTTTCTCGGCGAGTTAAGCATTTTGAGTAATTTGCCGATTGGTTTCAGAACGGCTTGCATCACAATTAACCTTTTTTGCCACTCATTCATTGTGGAACAAAATGATTTTCTCTGCGAGTTAAGCATTTTGAGAAATTTGCCGATTAGTTTCAGAACGGCTTGCATCACAATTAACTATTTTTTGCCAGTTATTCATTGTGGGAAAAAAGTGATTTTCTCGGCGAGTTAAGCATTTTGAGTAATTTACCGATTGGTTTCAGAACGTCTTGCATTGCAATTTACTATTTTTTGCCAGACATTCATTGTGGAACAAAACTGATTTTCTCGGCGAGTTAAGCATTTTGAGTAATTTGCCGATTACTTTCAGAACGGCTTGCATCACAATTAACTATTTTTTGCAAGGCAGTCATTGTGGAACAAAAGTGATTTTCTCGGCGAGTTAAGCATTTTGAGTAATTTGCCGATTGGTTTCAGAACGTCTTGCATTGAAATTAACTATTTTTTGCGAACCATTCATTTTGGAACAAAAGTGATTTTCTCGGCGAGTTAAGCATTTTGAATAATTTGCCGATTGGTTTCAGAATGTCTAGCATTGAAATTAACTATTTTTTGCCAACCATTGATTGTGGGAAAAAAGTGATTTTCTCGGCGAGTTAAGCATTTTCAGTAAGTTGCCGATTGGTTTCAGAACGGCTTGCATTGAAATTCACTATTTTTTGCCAGACATTCATTGTGGGGGGAAAAGTGATTTTCCCGGCGTGTTAAGCATTTTGAGTAATTTCCCGATTGGTTTCAGAACGGCTTGCATCACAATTAACTATTTTTTGCCAGGCATTCATTGTGGAACAAAAGTGATTTTCTCGGCGAGTTAAGCATTTTGAGTAATTTGCCGATTGGTTTCAGAACGGCTTGCATCGAAATTAACTATTTTTTGCCAGCCATTCATTGTGGAACAAAAGTGATTTTCTCGGCGAGTTAAGCATTTTGAGTAATTTGCCGATTGGTTTCAGAACGGCTTGCATCACAATTAACCTTTTTTGCCACTCATTCATTGTGGAACAAAATGATTTTCTCGGCGAGTTAAGCATTTTGAGTAAGTTGCCGATTGGTTTCAGAACGGCTTGCATTGAAATTTACCATTTTTTGCCAGACATTCATTGTGGGGAAAATGTGATTTTCTCGACGAGTTAAGCATTTTGAGTAATTTGCCGATTAGTTTCAGAACGGCTTGCATCACAATTAAGTATTTTTTGCCAGGCATTCATTGTGGAACAAAAGTGATTTTCTCGGCGAGTTAAGCATTTTGAGTAATTTGCCGATTGGTTTCAGAACGTCTTGCATTGAAATTTACTATTTTTTGCCAGCCATTCATTGTGGAACAAAACTGATTTTCTCGGCGAGTTAAGCATTTTGAGTAATTTGCCGATTGGTTTCAGAACGGCTTGCATCGAAATTAACTATTTTTTGCCAGCCATTCATTGTGGAACAAAAGTGATTTTCTCGGCGAGTTAAGCATTTGGAGTAATTTGCCGATTGGTTTCAGAACGGCTTGCATCACAATTAACCTTTTTTGCCACTCATTCATTGTGGAACAAATGTGATTTTCTCGGCGAGTTAAGCATTTTGAGTAATTTCCCGATTGGTTTCAGAACGGCTTGCATTGAAATTTACTATTTTATTGCCAGACATTCATTGTGGGGTAAAAGTCATTTTCTCGGCGAGTTAAGCATTTTGAGTAATTTACCGATTGGTTTCAGAACGGCTTGCATTGGAATTTACTATTTTTTGCCAGACATTCATTGTGGAAAGAAAGTGATTTTCTCGGCGAGTTAAGCATTTTGAGTAATTTGCCGATTGGTTTCAGAACGTCTTGCATCAAAATGAACAATTTATTGCCAGCCATTCATTCTGGGGAAAAAGTGATTTTCTCGGCGAGTTCAGCATTTTGAATAAAGTGCCGATTGGTTTCAGAACGGCTTGCAATGAAATTAACTATTTTTTGCGACCATTCATTGTGGGGAAAAGTGATTTTCTCGGCGAGTTAAGCATTTTGAGTAATTTCCCGATTGGTTTCAGAACGTCTTGCATTGAAATTTACTATTTTATTGCCAGACATTCATTGTGGGGTAAAAGTCATTTTCTCGGCGAGTTAAGCATTTTGAGTAATTTACCGATTGGTTTCAGAACGGCTTGCATTGGAATTTACTATTTTTTGCCAGGCATTCATTGTGGAACAAAAGTGATTTTCTCGGTGAGTTAAGCATTTTGAGTAATTTCCCGACTGGTTTCAGAACGGCTTGCATCACAATTAACTATTTTTTGCCAGACATTCATTGTGGAAAGAAAGTGATTTTCTCGGCGAGTTAAGCATTTTGAGTAATTTGCCGATTGGTTTCAGAACGTCTTGCATCAAAATCAACAATTTTTTGCCAGCCATTCATTCTGGGGAAAAAGTGATTTTCTCGGCGAGTTCAGCATTTTGAGTAATTTGCCGATTGGTTTCAGAACGTCTTGCATTGAAACTAACTATTTTTTGCGAACCATTCATTGTGGAAAAAAAGTGGTTTTCTCGGCGAGTTAAGCATTTTGACTAATTTACCGATTGGTTTCAGAATGTCTTGCATTGAAATTAACTATTTTTTGCCAACCATTCATTGTGGGAAAAAAGTAATTTTCTCGGCGAGTTAAGCATTTTGAGTAATTTGCCGATTGGTTTCAGAACGGCTTGCATCACAATTAACTATTTTTTGCCAGGCATTAATTGTGGAACAAAAGCGATTTTCTCGGCGAGTGAAGCATTTTGAGTAATTTGCCGATTGGTTTCAGAACGGCTTGCATCGAAATTAAGTATTTTTTACCAGCCATTCATTGTGGAACAAAAGTGATTTTCTCGGCGAGTTGAGCATTTTGAGTAATTTGCCGATTGGTTTCAGAACGTCTTGCATTGAAATTTACCATTTTTTGCCAGCCATTCATTGTGGAACAAAAGTGATTTTCTCGGCGAGTTAACCATTTTGAGTAATTTGCCGATTGGTTTCAGAACGGCTTGGATCGAAATTAACTATTTTTTGCCAGCCATTCATTGTGGAACAAAAGTGATTTTCTCGGCGAGTTAAGCATTTTGAGTAATTTGCCGATTGGTTTCAGAACGGCTTGCACCACAATTAACCTTTTTTGCCACTCATTCATTGTGGAACAAAAGTGATTTTCTCGGCGAGTTGAGCATTTTGAGTAATTTGCCGATTGGTTTCAGAACGTCTTGCATTGAAATTTACCATTTTTTGCCAGCCATTCATTGTGGAACAAAAGTGATTTTCTCGGCGAGTTAAGCATTTTGAGTAATTTGCCGATTGGTTTCACAACGGCTTGCATTGAAATTCACTATTTTTTGCCAGACATTCATTGTGGAAAGAAAGTGATTGTCTCGGCGAGTAAAGCATTTTGAGTAATTTGGCGATGGTTTCAGAACGTCTTGCATTGAAATTAACTATTTTTTGCGAACCATTCATTGTGGAACAAAAGTGATTTTCTCGGCGAGTTAAGCATTTTGAGTAAGTTGCCGATTGGTTTCAGAACGGCTTGCCTTGAAATTTACCATTTTTTGCCAGACATTCATTGTGGGGAAAATGTGATTTTCTCGACGAGTTAAGCATTTTGAGTAATTTGCCGATTAGTTTCAGAACGGCTTGCATCACAATTACGTATTTTTTGCCAGGCATTCATTGTGGAACAAAAGTGATTTTCTCGGCGAGTTAAGCATTTTGAGTAATTTGCCGATTGGTTTCAGAACGTCTTGCATTGAAATTTACTATTTTTTGCCAGACATTCATTGTGGAACAAAAGTGATTTTCTCGGCGAGTTAAGCATTTTGAGTAATTTGCCGATTAGTTTCAGAACGGCTGGCATCACAATTAACTATTTTTTGACAGGTGTTCATTGTGGGAAAAAAGTGATTTTCTCGGCGAGTTAAGCATTTTGAGTAATTTGCCGATTGGTTTCAGAACGGCTTGCATCGAAATTAACTATTTTTTGCCAGCCATTCATTGTGGAACAAAAGTGATTTTCTCGGCGAGTTAAGCATTTTGAGTAATTTGCCGATTGGTTTCAGAACGGCTTGCATCACAATTAACCTTTTTTGCCACTCATTCATTGTGGAACAAAATGATTTTCTCTGCGAGTTAAGCATTTTGAGAAATTTGCCGATTAGTTTCAGAACGGCTTGCATCACAATTAACTATTTTTTGCCAGTTATTCATTGTGGGAAAAAAGTGATTTTCTCGGCGAGTTAAGCATTTTGAGTAATTTACCGATTGGTTTCAGAACGTCTTGCATTGAAATTTACTATTTTTTGCCAGACATTCATTGTGGAACAAAACTGATTTTCTCGGCGAGTTAAGCATTTTGAGTAATTTGCCGATTACTTTCAGAACGGCTTGCATCACAATTAACTATTTTTTGCAAGGCAGTCATTGTGGAACAAAAGTGATTTTCTCGGCGAGTTAAGCATTTTGAGTAATTTGCCGATTGGTTTCAGAACGTCTTGCATTGAAATTAACTATTTTTTGCGAACCATTCATTTTGGAACAAAAGTGATTTTCTCGGCGAGTTAAGCATTTTGAATAATTTGCCGATTGGTTTCAGAATGTCTAGCATTGAAATTAACTATTTTTTGCCAACCATTGATTGTGGGAAAAAAGTGATTTTCTCGGCGAGTTAAGCATTTTCAGTAAGTTGCCGATTGGTTTCAGAACGGCTTGCATTGAAATTCACTATTTTTTGCCAGACATTCATTGTGGGGGGAAAAGTGATTTTCCCGGCGTGTTAAGCATTTTGAGTAATTTCCCGATTGGTTTCAGAACGGCTTGCATCACAATTAACTATTTTTTGCCAGGCATTCATTGTGGAACAAAAGTGATTTTCTCGGCGAGTTAAGCATTTTGAGTAATTTGCCGATTGGTTTCAGAACGGCTTGCATCGAAATTAACTATTTGTTGCCAGCCATTCATTGTGGAACAAAACTGATTTTCTCGGCGAGTTAAGCATTTTGAGTAATTTGCCGATTGGTTTCAGAACGGCTTGCATCACAATTAACCTTTTTTGCCACTCATTCATTGTGGAACAAAATGATTTTCTCGGCGAGTTAAGCATTTTGAGTAATTTGCCGATTAGTTTCAGAACGGCTTGCATCACAATTAACTATTTTTTGCCAGTTATTCATTGTGGGAAAAAAGTGATTTTCTCGGCGAGTTACGCATTTTGAGTAATTTACCGATTGGTTTCAGAACGTCTTGCATTGAAATTTCTATTTTTTGCCAGACATTCATTGTGGAACAAAACTGATTTTCTCGGCGAGTTAAGCATTTTGAGTAATTTGCCGATTACTTTCAGAACGGCTTGCATCACAATTAACTATTTTTTGCAAGGCATTCATTGTGGAACAAAAGTGATTTTCTCGGCGAGTTAAGCATTTTGAGTAATTTGCCGATTGGTTTCAGAACGTCTTGCATTGAAATTTACTATTTTTTGCCAGACATTCATTGTGGAACAAAACTGATTTTCTCGGCGAGTTAAGCATTTTGAGTAATTTGCCGATTACTTTCAGAACGGCTTGCATCACAATTAACTATTTTTTGCCAGCCATTCATTGTGGAACAAAAGTGATTTTCTCGGCGAGTTAAGCATTTGGAGTAATTTGCCGATTGGTTCAGAACGGCTTGCATCACAATTAACCTTTTTTGCCACTCATTCATTGTGGAACAAATGTGATTTTCTCGGCGAGTTAAGCATTTTGAGTAATTTCCCGATTGGTTTCAGAACGGCTTGCATTGAAATTTACTATTTTATTGCCAGACATTCATTGTGGGGTAAAAGTCATTTTCTCGGCGAGTTAAGCATTTTGAGTAATTTACCGATTGGTTTCAGAACGGCTTGCATTGGAATTTACTATTTTTTGCCAGACATTCATTGTGGAAAGAAAGTGATTTTCTCGGCGAGTTAAGCATTTTGAGTAATTTGCCGATTGGTTTCAGAACGTCTTGCATCAAAATGAATAATTTTTTGCCAGCCATTCATTCTGGGGAAAAAGTGATTTTCTCGGCGAGTTCAGCATTTTGAATAAAGTGCCGATTGGTTTCAGAACGGCTTGCAATGAAATTAACTATTTTTTGCGACCATTCATTGTGGGGAAAAGTTATTTTCTCGGCGAGTTAAGCATTTTGAGTAATTTGCCGATTGGTTTCAGAACGTCTTGCATTGAAATTTACTATTTTTTGCCAGACATTCATTGTGGAACAAAAGTGATTTTCTCGGCGAGTTAAGCATTTTGAGTAATTTGCCGATTGGTTTCAGAACGGCTTGCATCGAAATTAACTATTTTTTGCCAGCCATTTTTTGTGGAACAAAAGTGATTTTCTCGGCGAGTTAAGCATTTTGAGTAATTTGCCGATTGGTTTCAGAACGGCTTGCATCACAATTAACCTTTTTTGCCCCTCATTCATTGTGGAACAAAAGTGATTTTCTCGGCGAGTTAAGCATTTTGAGTAATTTCCCGATTGGTTTCAGAACGTCTTGCATTGAAATTTACTATTTTATTGCCAGACATTCATTGTGGGGTAAAAGTCATTTTCTCGGCGAGTTAAGCATTTTGAGTAATTTACCGATTGGTTTCAGAACGGCTTGCATTGGAATTTACTATTTTTTGCCAGGCATTCATTGTGGAACAAAAGTGATTTTCTCGGTGAGTTAAGCATTTTGAGTAATTTCCCGACTGGTTTCAGAACGGCTTGCATCACAATTAACTATTTTTTGCCAGACATTCATTGTGGAAAGAAAGTGATTTTCTCGGCGAGTTAAGCATTTTGAGTAATTTGCCGATTGGTTTCAGAACGTCTTGCATTGAAATTAACTATTTTTTGCGAACCATTCATTGTGGGGAAAAGTGATTTTCTCGGCGAGTTAAGCATTTTGAGTAATTTGCCGATTGGTTTCAGAACGTCTTGCATTGAAATTAACTATTTTTTGCGAACCATTCATTGTGGAACAAAAGTGGTTTTCTCGGCGAGTTAAGCATTTTGAGTAATTTACCGATTGGTTTCAGAATGTCTTGCATTGAAATTAACTATTTTTTGCCAACCATTCATTGTGGGAAAAAAGTAATTTTCTCGGCGAGTTAAGCATTTTGAGTAATTTGCCGATTGGTTTCAGAACGGCTTGCATCGAAATTAAGTATTTTTTACCAGCCATTCATTGTGGAACAAAAGTGATTTTCTCGGCGAGTTGAGCATTTTGAGTAATTTGCCGATTGGTTTCAGAACGTCTTGCATTGAAATTTACCATTTTTTGCCAGCCATTCATTGTGGAACAAAAGTGATTTTCTCGGCGAGTTAACCATTTTGAGTAAGTTGCCGATTGGTTTCAGAACGGCTTGGATCGAAATTAACTATTTTTTGCCAGCCATTCATTGTGGAACAAAAGTGATTTTCTCGGCGAGTTAAGCATTTTGAGTAATTTGCCGATTGGTTTCAGAACGGCTTGCACCACAATTAACCTTTTTTGCCACTCATTCATTGTGGAACAAAAGTGATTTTCTCGGCGAGTTGAGCATTTTGAGTAATTTGCCGATTGGTTTCAGAACGTCTTGCATTGAAATTTACCATTTTTTGCCAGCCATTCATTGTGGAACAAAAGTGATTTTCTCGGCGAGTTAAGCATTTTGAGTAATTTGCCGATTGGTTTCACAACGGCTTGCATTGAAATTCACTATTTTTTGCCAGACATTCATTGTGGAAAGAAAGTGATTGTCTCGGCGAGTAAAGCATTTTGAGTAATTTGGCGATGGTTTCAGAACGTCTTGCATTGAAATTAACTATTTTTTGCGAACCATTCATTGTGGAACAAAAGTGATTTTCTCGGCGAGTTAAGCATTTTGAGTAAGTTGCCGATTGGTTTCAGAACGGCTTGCCTTGAAATTTACCATTTTTTGCCAGACATTCATTGTGGGGAAAATGTGATTTTCTCGACGAGTTAAGCATTTTGAGTAATTTGCCGATTAGTTTCAGAACGGCTTGCATCACAATTACGTATTTTTTGCCAGGCATTCATTGTGGAACAAAAGTGATTTTCTCGGCGAGTTAAGCATTTTGAGTAATTTGCCGATTGGTTTCAGAACGTCTTGCATCGAAATTTACTATTTTTTGCCAGGCATTCTTTGTGGAACAAAAGTGATTTTCTCGGCGAGTTAAGCATTTTGAGTAATTTGCCGATTGGTTTCAGAACGGCTTGCATCGAAATTATCTATTTTTTGCCAGCCATTCATTGTGGAACAAAAGTGATTTTCTCGGCGAGTTAAGCATTTTGAGTAATTTGCCGATTGGTTTCAGAACGGCTTGCATCACAATTAACCTTTTTTGCCACTCATTCATTGTGGAACAAAATGATTTTCTCTGCGAGTTAAGCATTTTGAGTAATTTGCCGATTAGTTTCAGAACGGCTTGCATCACAATTAACTATTTTATGCCAGTTATTCATTGTGGGAAAAAAGTGATTTTCTCGGCGAGTTAAGCATTTTGAGTAATTTACCGATTGGTTTCAGAACGTCTTGCATTGAAATTTACTATTTTTTGCCAGACATTCATTGTGGAACAAAACTGATTTTCTCGGCGAGTTAAGCATTTTGAGTAATTTGCCGATTACTTTCAGAACGGCTTTCATCACAATTAACTATTTTTTGCAAGGCATTCATTGTGGAACAAAAGTGATTTTCTCGGCGAGTTAAGCATTTTGAGTAATTTGCCGATTGGTTTCTGAACGTCTTGCATTGAAATTAACTATTTTTTGCGAACCATTCATTTTGGAACAAAAGTGATTTTCTCGGCGAGTTAAGCATTTTGAGTAATTTGCCGATTGGTTTCAGAATGTCTAGCATTGAAATTAACTATTTTTTGCCAACCATTCATTGTGGGAAAAAAGTGATTTTCTCGGCGAGTTAAGCATTTTCAGTAAGTTGCCGATTGGTTTCAGAACGGCTTGCATTGAAATTTACCATTTTTTGCCAGACATTCATTGTGGGGAAAATGTGATTTTCTCGACGAGTTAAGCATTTTGAGTAATTTGCCGATTAGTTTCAGAACGGCTTGCATCACAATTAAGTATTTTTTGCCAGGCATTCATTGTGGAACAAAAGTGATTTTCTCGGCGAGTTAAGCATTTTGAGTAATTTGCCGATTGGTTTCAGAACGTCTTGCATTGAAATTTTCTATTTTTTGCCAGACATTCATTGTGGAACAAAAGTGGTTTTCTCGGCGAGTTAAGCATTTTGAGTAATTTACCGATTGGTTTCAGAATGTCTTGCATTGAAATTAACTATTTTTTGCCAGGTATTCATTGTGGGAAAAAAGTAATTTTCTCGGCGAGTTAAGCATTTTGAGTAATTTGCCGATTGGTTTCAGAACGGCTTGCATCACAATTAACTATTTTTTGCCAGGCATTAATTGTGGAACAAAAGCGATTTTCTCGGCGAGTGAAGCATTTTGAGTAATTTGCCGATTGGTTTCAGAACGGCTTGCATCGAAATTAAGTATTTTTTACCAGCCATTCATTGTGGAACAAAAGTGATTTTCTCGGCGAGTTGAGCATTTTGAGTAATTTGCCGATTGGTTTCAGAACGTCTTGCATTGAAATTTACCATTTTTTGCCAGCCATTCATTGTGGAACAAAAGTGATTTTCTCGGCGAGTTAACCATTTTGAGTAATTTGCCGATTGGTTTCAGAACGGCTTGGATCGAAATTAACTATTTTTTGCCAGCCATTCATTGTGGAACAAAAGTGATTTTCTCGGCGAGTTAAGCATTTTGAGTAATTTGCCGATTGGTTTCAGAACGGCTTGCACCACAATTAACCTTTTTTGCCACTCATTCATTGTGGAACAAAAGTGATTTTCTCGGCGAGTTGAGCATTTTGAGTAATTTGCCGATTGGTTTCAGAACGTCTTGCATTGAAATTTACCATTTTTTGCCAGCCATTCATTGTGGAACAAAAGTGATTTTCTTGGCGAGTTAAGCATTTTGAGTAATTTGCCGATTGGTTTCACAACGGCTTGCATTGAAATTCACTATTTTTTGCCAGACATTCATTGTGGAAAGAAAGTCATTGTCTCGGCGAGTAAAGCATTTTGAGTAATTTGGCGATGGTTTCAGAACGTCTTGCATTGAAATTAACTATTTTTTGCGAACCATTCATTGTGGAACAAAAGTGATTTTCTCGGCGAGTTTTTACATAGATTACATAGAACATACAGTGCAGAAGGAGGCCATTCGGCCCATCGAGTCTGCACCGACCCACATTAATCCCTCACTTCCACCCTATCCCCGCAACCCAATAACCCCTCCCAACCCTTATGGACACTACGGGCAATTTTTAGCATGGCCAATCCACCTAACCTGCACGTCTTTGGACTGTGGGAGGAAACCGGAGCACCCGGAGGAAACCCACGCAGACACGGGGAGAACGTGCAGACTCCGCACAGACAGTGACCCAGCGGGGAATCGAACCTGGGACCCTGGCGCTGTGAAGCCACAGTGCTATCCACTTGTGCTACCGTGCTGCCCTTGCCATTGTCTCGGCGAGTTAAGCATTTTGAGTAATTTGCCGATTGGTTTCAGAACGTCTTGCATTGAAATTTACTATTTTTTGCCAGACATTCATTGTGGAACAAAAGTGATTTTCTCGGCGAGTTAAGCATTTTGAGTAATTTGCCGATTAGTTTCAGAACGGCTGGCATCACAATTAACTATTTTTTGACAGGTATTCATTGTGGGAAAAAAGTGATTTTCTCGGCGAGTTACGCATTTTGAGTAATTTGCCGATTGGTTTCAGAACGTCTTGCATCGATATTAACTATTTTTTGCCAGCCATTCATTGTGGAACAAAAGTGATTTTCTCGGCGATATAAGCATTTTGAGTAATTTGCCGATTGGTTTCAGAACGTCTTGCATTGAAATTAACTATTTTTTGCGAACCATTCATTTTGGAACAAAAGTGATTTTCTCGGCGAGTTAAGCATTTTGAGTAATTTGCCGATTGGTTTCAGAATGTCTAGCATTGAAATTAACTATTTTTTGCCAACCATTCATTGTGGGAAAAAAGTGATTTTCTCGGCGAGTTAAGCATTTTCAGTAAGTTGCCGATTGGTTTCAGAACGGCTTGCATTGAAATTTACCATTTTTTGCCAGACATTCATTGTGGGGAAAATGTGATTTTCTTGACGAGTTAAGCATTTTGAGTAATTTGCCGATTAGTTTCAGAACGGCTTGCATCACAATTAAGTATTTTTTGCCAGGCATTCATTGTGGAACAAAAGTGATTTTCTCGGCGAGTTAAGCATTTTGAGTAATTTGCCGATTGGTTTCAGAACGTCTTGCATTGAAATTTTCTATTTTTTGCCAGACATTCATTGTCGAACAAAAGTGATTTTCTCGGCGAGTTAAGCATTTTGAGTAATTTGCCGATTAGTTTCAGAACGGCTGGCATCACAATTAACTATTTTTTGCCAGGTATTCATTGTGGGAAAAGAGTGATTTTCTCGGCGAGTTACGCATTTTGAGTAATTTGCCGATTGGTTTCAGAACGTCTTGCATCGAAATTAACTATTTTTTGCCAGCCATTCATTGTGGAACAAAAGTGATTTTCTCGGCGAGTTAAGCATTTTGAGTAATTTGCCGATTGTTTTCAGAACGGCTTGCATTGAAATTCACTATTTTTTGCCAGACATTCATTGTGGGGGGAAAAGTGATTTTCCCGGCGTGTTAAGCATTTTGAGTAATTTCCCGATTGGTTTCAGAACGGCTTGCATCACAATTAACTATTTTTTGCCAGGCATTCATTGTGGAACAAAAGTGATTTTCTCGGCGAGTTAAGCATTTTGAGTAATTTGCCGATTGGTTTCAGAATGTCTAGCATCGAAATTAACTATTTTTTGCCAGCCATTCATTGTGGAACAAAAGTGATTTTCTCGGCGAGTTAAGCATTTTGAGTAATTTGCCGATTGGTTTCAGAACGGCTTGCATCACACTTAACCTTTTTTGCCACTCATTCATTGTGGAACAAAATGATTTTCTCGGCGAGTTAAGCATTTTGAGTAATTTGCCGATTAGTTTCAGAACGGCTTGCATCACAATTAACTATTTTTTGCCAGTTATTCATTGTGGGAAAAAAGTGATTTTCTCGGCGAGTTAAGCATTTTGAGTAATTTACCGATTGGTTTCAGAACGTCTTGCATTGAAATTTACTATTTTTTGCCAGACATTCATTGTGGAACAAAACTGATTTTCTCGGCGAGTTAAGCATTTTGAGTAATTTGCCGATTACTTTCAGAACGGCTTGCATCACAATTAACTATTTTTTGCAAGGCATTCATTGTGGAACAAAAGTGATTTTCTCGGCGAGTTAAGCATTTTGAGTAATTTGCCGATTGGTTTCAGAACGTCTTGCATTGAAATTTACTATTTTTTGCCAGACATTCATTGTGGAACAAAACTGATTTTCTCGGCGAGTTAAGCATTTTGAGTAATTTGCCGATTACTTTCAGAACGGCTTGCATCACAATTAACTATTTTTTGCAAGGCATTCATTGTGGAACAAAAGAGATTTTCTCGGCGAGTTAAGCATTTTGAGTAATTTACCGATTGATTTCAGAACGTCTTGCATTGAAATTTACTATTTTATTGCCAGACATTCATTGTGGGGTAAAAGTCATTTTCTCGGCGAGTTAAGCATTTTGAGTAATTTACCGATTGGTTTCAGAACGGCTTGCATTGGAATTTACTATTTTTTGCCAGGCATTCATTGTGGAACAAAAGTGATTTTCTCGGCGAGTTAAGCATTTTGAGTAATTTGCCGATTGGTTTCAGAACAGCTTGCACCACAATTAACCTTTTTTGCCACTCATTCATTGTGGAACAAAAGTGATTTTCTCGGCGAGTTAAGCATTTTTGAGTAATTTGCCGATTGGTTTCAGAACGTCTTGCATTGAAATTTACCATTTTTTGCCAGCCATTCATTGTGGAAAGAAAGTGATTGTCACGGCGAGTAAAGCATTTTGAGTAATTTGGCGATGGTTTCAGAACGTCTTGCATTGAAATTAACTATTTTTTGCGAACCATTCATTGTGGAACAAAAGTGATTTTCTCGGCGAGTTAAGCATTTTGAGTAAGTTGCCGATTGGTTTCAGAACGGCTTGCCTTGAAATTTACCATTTTTTGCCAGACATTCATTGTGGGGAAAATGTGATTTTCTCGACGAGTTAAGCATTTTGAGTAATTTGCCGATTAGTTTCAGAACGGCTTGCATCACAATTACGTATTTTTTGCCAGGCATTCATTGTGGAACAAAAGTGATTTTCTCGGCGAGTTAAGCATTTTGAGTAATTTGCCGATTGGTTTCAGAACGTCTTGCATTGAAATTTACTATTTTTTGCCAGACATTCATTGTGGAACAAAAGTGATTTTCTCGGCGAGTTAAGCATTTTGAGTAATTTGCCGATTAGTTTCAGAACGGCTGGCATCACAATTAACTATTTTTTGACAGGTATTCATTGTGGGAAAAAAGTGATTTTCTCGGCGAGTTACGCATTTTGAGTAATTTGCCGATTGGTTTCAGAACGTCTTGCATCGAAATTAACTATTTTTTGCCAGCCATTCATTGTGGAACAAAAGTGATTTTCTCGGCGAGTTAAGCATTTTGAGTAATTTGCCGATTGTTTTCAGAACGGCTTGCATTGAAATTCACTATTTTTTGCCAGACATTCATTGTGGGGGGAAAAGTGATTTTCCCGGCGAGTTAAGCATTTTGAGTAATTTGCCGATTGGTTTCAGAACGGCTTGCATCACAATTAACTATTTTTTGCCAGGCATTCATTGTGGAACAAAAGTCATTTTCTCGGCGAGTTAAGCATTTTGAGTAATTTGCCGATTGGTTTCAGAACGGCTTGCATCACAATTAACCTTTTTTGCCACTCATTCATTGTGGAACAAAATGATTTTCTCGGCGAGTTAAGCATTTTGAGTAATTTGCCGATTAGTTTCAGAACGGCTTGCATCACAATTAACTATTTTTTGCCAGTTATTCATTGTGGGAAAAAAGTGATTTTCTCGGCGAGTTAAGCATTTTGAGTAATTTACCGATTGGTTTCAGAACGGCTTGCATCACAATTAACTATTTTTTGCAAGGCATTCATTGTGGAACAAAAGTGATTTTCTCGGCGAGTTAAGCATTTTGAGTAATTTGCCGATTGGTTTCAGAACGTCTTGCATTGAAATTTTCTATTTTTTGCCAGACATTCATTGTGGAACAAAAGTGATTTTCTCGGCGAGTTAAGCATTTTGAGTAATTTGCCGATTAATTTCAGAACGGCTGGCATCACAATTAACTATTTTTTGCCAGGTATTCATTGTGGGAAAAAAGTGATTTTCTCGGCGAGTTACGCATTTTGAGTAATTTGCCGATTGGTTTCAGAACGTCTTGCATCGAAATTAACTATTTTTTGCCAGCCATTGATTGTGGAACAAAAGTGATTTTCTCGGCGAGTTAAGCATTTTGAGTAATTTGCCGATTGTTTTCAGAACGGCTTGCATTGAAATTCACTATTTTTTGCCAGACATTCATTGTGGGGGGAAAAGTGATTTTCCCGGCGTGTTAAGCATTTTGAGTAATTTCCCGATTGGTTTCAGAACGGCTTGCATCACAATTAACTATTTTTTGACAGGCATTCATTGTGGAACAAAAGTGATTTTCTCGGCGAGTTAAGCATTTTGAGTAATTTGCCGATTGGTTTCAGAACGGCTTGCATCGAAATTAACTATTTTTTGCCAGCCATTCATTGTGGAACAAAAGTGATTTTCTCGGAGAGTTAAGCATTTTGAGTAATTTGCCGATTGGTTTCAGAACGGCTTGCATCACAATTAACCTTTTTTGCCACTCATTCATTGTGGAAAAAAATGATTTTCTCGGCGAGTTAAGCATTTTGAGTAATTTGCCGATTAGTTTCAGAACGGCTTGCATCACAATTAACTATTTTTTGCCAGTTATTCATTGTGGGAAAAAAGTGATTTTCTCGGCGAGTTAAGCATTTTGAGTAATTTACCGATTGGTTTCAGAACGTCTTGCATTGAAATTTACTATTTTTTGCCAGACATTCATTGTGGAACAAAACTGATTTTCTCGGCGAATTAAGCATTTTGAGTAATTTGCCGATTACTTTCAGAACGGCTTGCATCACAATTAACTATTTTTTGCAAGGCATTCATTGTGGAACAAAAGTGATTTTCTCGGCGAGTTAAGCATTTTGAGTAATTTGCCGATTGGTTTCAGAACGGCTTGCATCGAAATTAACTATTTTTTGCCAGCCATTCATTGTGGAACATTGGTGATTTTCTCGGCGAGTTAAGCATTTTGAGTAATTTGCCGATTGATTTCAGAACGGCTTGCATCACAATTAACCTTTTTTGCCACTCATTCATTGTGGAACAAAATGATTTTCTCGGCGAGTTAAGCATTTTGAGTAATTTGCCGATTAGTTTCAGAACGGCTTGCATCACAATTAACTATTTTTTGCCAGTTATTCATTGTGGGAAAAAAGTGATTTTCTCGGCGAGTTAAGCATTTTGAGTAATTTACCGATTGGTTTCAGAACGTCTTGCATTGAAATTTACTATTTTTTGCCAGACATTCATTGTGGAACAAAACTGATTTTCTCGGCGAGTTAAGCATTTTGAGTAATTTGCCGATTACTTTCAGAACGGCTTGCATCACAATTAACTATTTTTTGCAAGGCATTCATTGTGGAACAAAAGTGATTTTCTCGGCGAGTTAAGCATTTTGAGTAATTTGCCGATTGGTTTCAGAATGTCTAGCATTGAAATTAACTATTTTTTGCCAACCATTCATTGTGGGAAAAAAGTGATTTTCTCGGCGAGTTAAGCATTTTGAGTAAGTTGCCGATTGGTTTCAGAACGGCTTGCATTGAAATTTACCATTTTTTGCCAGACATTCATTGTGGGGAAAATGTGATTTTCTCGACGAGTTAAGCATTTTGAGTAATTTGCCGATTAGTTTCAGAACGGCTTGCATCACAATTAAGTATTTTTTGCCAGGCATTCATTGTGGAACAAAAGTGATTTTCTCGGCGAGTTAAGCATTTTGAGTAATTTGCCGATTGGTTTCAGAACGTCTTGCATTGAAATTTTCTATTTTTTGCGAGACATTCATTGTGGAACAAAAGTGATTTTCTCGGCGAGTTAAGCATTTTGAGTAATTTGCCGATTAGTTTCAGAACGGCTGGCATCACAATTAACTATTTTTTGCCAGGTATTCATTGTGGGAAATAAGTGATTTTCTCGGCGAGTTACGCATTTTGAGTAATTTGCCGATTGGTTTCAGAACGTCTTGCATCGAAATTAACTATTTTTTGCCAGCCATTCATTGTGGAACAAAAGTGATTTTCTCGGCGAGTTAAGCATTTTGAGTAATTTGCCGATTGTTTTCAGAACGGCTTGCATTGAAATTCACTATTTTTTGCCAGACATTCATTGTGGGGGGAAAAGTGATTTTCCCGGCGTGTTGAGCATTTTGAGTAATTTCCCGATTGCTTTCAGAACGGCTTGCATCACAATTAACTATTTTTTGCCAGGCATTCATTGTGGAACAAAAGTGATTTTCTCGGCGAGTTAAGCATTTTGAGTAATTTGCCGATTGGTTTCAGAACGGCTTGCATCGAAATTAACTATTTTTTGCCAGCCATTCATTGTGGAACAAAAGTGATTTTCTCGGCGAGTTAAGCATTTTGAGTAATTTGCCGATTGGTTTCAGAACGGCTTGCATCACAATTAACCTTTTTTGCCACTCATTCATTGTGGAACAAAATGATTTTCTCGGCGAGTTAAGCATTTTGAGTAATTTGCCGATTAGTTTCAGAACGGCTTGCATCACAATTAACTATTTTTTGCCAGTTATTCATTGTGGGAAAAAAGTGATTTTCTCGGCGAGTTAAGCATTTTGAGTAATTTACCGATTGGTTTCAGAACGTCTTGCATTGAAATTTACTATTTTGTGCCAGACATTCATTGTGGAACAAAACTGATTTTCTCGGCGAGTTAAGCATTTTGAGTAATTTGCCGATTACTTTCAGAACGGCTTGCATCACAATTAACTATTTTTTGCAAGGCATTCATTGTGGAACAAAAGTGATTTTCTCGGCGAGTTAAGCATTTTGAGTAATTTGCCGATTGGTTTCAGAACGGCTTGCATCGAAATTAACTATTTTTTGCCAGCCATTCATTGTGGAACAAAAGTGATTTTCTCGGCGAGTTAAGCATTTTGAGTAATTTGCCGATTGGTTTCAGAACGGCTTGCATCACAATTAACCTTTTTTGCCACTCATTCATTGTGGAACAAAATGATTTTCTCGGCGAGTTAAGCATTTTGAGTAATTTGCCGATTAGTTTCAGAACGGCTTGCATCACAATTAACTATTTTTTGCCAGTTATTCATTGTGGGAAAAAAGTGATTTTCTCGGCGAGTTAAGCATTTTGAGTAATTTACCGATTGGTTTCAGAACGTCTTGCATTGAAATTTACTATTTTTTGCCAGACATTCATTGTGGAACAAAACTGATTTTCTCGGCGAGTTAAGCATTTTGAGTAATTTGCCGATTACTTTCAGAACGGCTTGCATCACAATTAACTATTTTTTGCAAGACATTCATTGTGGAACAAATGTGATTTTCTCGGCGAGTTAAGCATTTTGAGTAATTTGCCGATTGGTTTCAGAACGTCTTGCATTGAAATTAACTATTTTTTGCGAACCATTCATTTTGGAACAAAAGTGATTTTCTCGGCGAGTTAAGCATTTTGAGTAATTTGCCGATTGGTTTCAGAATGTCTAGCATTGAAATTAACTATTTTTTGCCAACCATTCATTGTGGGAAAAAAGTGATTTTCTCGGCGAGTTAAACATTTTGAGTAAGTTGCCGATTGGTTTCAGAACGGCTTGCATTGAAATTTACCATTTTTTGCCAGCCATTCATTGTGGAACAAAAGTGATTTTCTCGGCGAGTTAAGCATTTTGAGTAATTTGCCGATTGGTTTCACAACGGCTTGCATTGAAATTCACTATTTTTTGCCAGACATTCATTGTGGAAAGAAAGTGATTGTCTCGGCGAGTAAAGCATTTTGAGTAATTTGGCGATGGTTTCAGAACGTCTTGCATTGAAATTAACTATTTTTTGCGAACCATTCATTGTGGAACAAAAGTGATTTTCTCGGCGAGTTAAGCATTTTGAGTATGTTGCCGATTGGTTTCAGAACGGCTTGCCTTGAAATTTACCATTTTTTGCCAGCCATTCATTGTGGAACAAAAGTGATTTTCTCGGCGAGTTAAGCATTTTGAGTAATTTGCCGATTGGTTTCAGAACGGCTTGCATCACAATTAACCTTTTTTGCCACTCATTCATTGTGGAACAAAATGATTTTCTCGGCGAGTTAAGCATTTTGAGTAATTTGCCGATTAGTTTCAGAACGGCTTGCATCACAATTAACTATTTTTTGCCAGTTATTCATTGTGGGAAAAAAGTGATTTTCTCGGCGAGTTAAGCATTTTGAGTAATTTACCGATTGGTTTCAGAACGTCTTGCATTGAAATTTACTATTTTTTGCCAGACATTCATTGTGGAACAAAACTGATTTTCTCGGCGAGTTAAGCATTTTGAGTAATTTGCCGATTACTTTCAGAACGGCTTGCATCACAATTAACTATTTTTTGCAAGACATTCATTGTGGAACAAATGTGATTTTCTCGGCGAGTTAAGCATTTTGAGTAATTTGCCGATTGGTTTCAGAACGTCTTGCATTGAAATTAACTATTTTTTGCGAACCATTCATTTTGGAACAAAAGTGATTTTCTCGGCGAGTTAAGCATTTTGAGTAATTTGCCGATTGGTTTCAGAATGTCTAGCATTGAAATTAACTATTTTTTGCCAACCATTCATTGTGGGAAAAAAGTGATTTTCTCGGCGAGTTAAACATTTTGAGTAAGTTGCCGATTGGTTTCAGAACGGCTTGCATTGAAATTTACCATTTTTTGCCAGCCATTCATTGTGGAACAAAAGTGATTTTCTCGGCGAGTTAAGCATTTTGAGTAATTTGCCGATTGGTTTCACAACGGCTTGCATTGAAATTCACTATTTTTTGCCAGACATTCATTGTGGAAAGAAAGTGATTGTCTCGGCGAGTAAAGCATTTTGAGTAATTTGGCGATGGTTTCAGAACGTCTTGCATTGAAATTAACTATTTTTTGCGAACCATTCATTGTGGAACAAAAGTGATTTTCTCGGCGAGTTAAGCATTTTGAGTATGTTGCCGATTGGTTTCAGAACGGCTTGCCTTGAAATTTACCATTTTTTGCCAGACATTCATTGTGGGGAAAATGTGATTTTCTCGACGAGTTAAGCATTTTGAGTAATTTGCCGATTAGTTTCAGAACGGCTTGCATCACAATTACGTATTTTTTGCCAGGCATTCATTGTGGAACAAAAGTGATTTTCTCGGCGAGTTAAGCATTTTGAGTAATTTGCCGATTGGTTTCAGAACGTCTTGCATTGAAATTTACTATTTTTTGCCAGACATTCATTGTGGAACAAAAGTGATTTTCTCGGCGAGTTAAGCATTTTGAGTAATTTGCCGATTAGTTTCAGAACGGCTGGCATCACAATTAACTATTTTTTGACAGGTATTCATTGTGGGAAAAAAGTGATTTTCTCGGCGTGTTACGCATTTTGAGTAATTTGCCGATTGGTTTCAGAACGTCTTGCATCGAAATTAACTATTTTTTGCCAGCCATTCATTGTGGAACAAAAGTGATTTTCTCGGCGAGTTAAGCATTTTGAGTAATTTGCCGATTGTTTTCAGAACGGCTTGCATTGAAATTCACTATTTTTTGCCAGACATTCATTGTGGGGGGAAAAGTGATTTTCCCGGCGAGTTAAGCATTTTGAGTAATTTGCCGATTGGTTTCAGAACGGCTTGCATCACAATTAACTATTTTTTGCCAGGCATTCATTGTGGAACAAAAGTCATTTTCTCGGCGAGTTAAGCATTTTGAGTAATTTGCCGATTGGTTTCAGAACGGCTTGCATCACAATTAACCTTTTTTGCCACTCATTCATTGTGGAACAAAATGATTTTCTCGGCGAGTTAAGCATTTTGAGTAATTTGCCGATTAGTTTCAGAACGGCTTGCATCACAATTAACTATTTTTTGCCAGTTATTCATTGTGGGAAAAAAGTGATTTTCTCGGCGAGTTAAGCATTTTGAGTAATTTGCCGATTGGTTTCAGAACGGCTTGCATCACAATTAACTATTTTTTGCAAGGCATTCATTGTGGAACAAAAGTGATTTTCTCGGCGAGTTAAGCATTTTGAGTAATTTGCCGATTGGTTTCCGAACGTCTTGCATTGAAATTAACTATTTTTTGCGAACCATTCATTTTGGAACAAAAGTGATTTTCTCGGCGAGTTAAGCATTTTGAGTAATTTGCCGATTGGTTTCAGAATGTCTAGCATTGAAATTAACTATTTTTTGCCAACCATTCATTGTGGGAAAAAAGTGATTTTCTCGGCGAGTTAAGCATTTTGAGTAAGTTGCCGATTGGTTTCAGAACGGCTTGCATTGAAATTTACCATTTTTTGCCAGACATTCATTGTGGGGAAAATGTGATTTTCTCGACGAGTTAAGCATTTTGAGTAATTTGCCGATTAGTTTCAGAACGGCTTGCATCACAATTAAGTATTTTTTGCCAGGCATTCATTGTGGAACAAAAGTGATTTTCTCGGCGAGTTAAGCATTTTGAGTAATTTGCCGATTGGTTTCAGAACGTCTTGCATTGAAATTTTCTATTTTTTGCCAGACATTCATTGTGGAACAAAAGTGATTTTCTCGGCGAGTTAAGCATTTTGAGTAATTTGCCGATTAATTTCAGAACGGCTGGCATCACAATTAACTATTTTTTGCCAGGTATTCATTGTGGGAAAAAAGTGATTTTCTCGGCGAGTTACGCATTTTGAGTAATTTGCCGATTGGTTTCAGAACGTCTTGCATCGAAATTAACTATTTTTTGCCAGCCATTGATTGTGGAACAAAAGTGATTTTCTCGGCGAGTTAAGCATTTTGAGTAATTTGCCGATTGTTTTCAGAACGGCTTGCATTGAAATTCACTATTTTTTGCCAGACATTCATTGTGGGGGGAAAAGTGATTTTCCCGGCGTGTTAAGCATTTTGAGTAATTTCCCGGTTGGTTTCAGAACGGCTTGCATCACAATTAACTATTTTTTGACAGGCATTCATTGTGGAACAAAAGTGATTTTCTCGGCGAGTTAAGCATTTTGAGTAATTTGCCGATTGGTTTCAGAACGGCTTGCATCGAAATTAACTATTTTTTGCCAGCCATTCATTGTGGAACAAAAGTGATTTTCTCGGAGAGTTAAGCATTTTGAGTAATTTGCCGATTGGTTTCAGAACGGCTTGCATCACAATTAACCTTTTTTGCCACTCATTCATTGTGGAAAAAAATGATTTTCTCGGCGAGTTAAGCATTTTGAGTAATTTGCCGATTAGTTTCAGAACGGCTTGCATCACAATTAACTATTTTTTGCCAGTTATTCATTGTGGGAAAAAAGTGATTTTCTCGGCGAGTTAAGCATTTTGAGTAATTTACCGATTGGTTTCAGAACGTCTTGCATTGAAATTTACTATTTTTTGCCAGACATTCATTGTGGAACAAAACTGATTTTCTCGGCGAGTTAAACATTTTGAGTAATTTGCCGATTACTTTCAGAACGGCTTGCATCACAATTAACTATTTTTTGCAAGGCATTCATTGTGGAACAAAAGTGATTTTCTCGGCGAGTTAAGCATTTTGAGTAATTTGCCGATTGGTTTCAGAACGGCTTGCATCGAAATTAACTATTTTTTGCCAGCCATTCATTGTGGAACATTGGTCATTTTCTCGGCGAGTTAAGCATTTTGAGTAATTTGCCGATTGATTTCAGAACGGCTTGCATCACAATTAACCTTTTTTGCCACTCATTCATTGTGGAACAAAATGATTTTCTCGGCGAGTTAAGCATTTTGAGTAATTTGCCGATTAGTTTCAGAACGGCTTGCATCACAATTAACTATTTTTTGCCAGTTATTCATTGTGGGAAAAAAGTGATTTTCTCGGCGAGTTAAGCATTTTGAGTAATTTACCGATTGGTTTCAGAACGTCTTGCATTGAAATTTACTATTTTTTGCCAGACATTCATTGTGGAACAAAACTGATTTTCTCGGCGAGTTAAGCATTTTGAGTAATTTGCCGATTACTTTCAGAACGGCTTGCATCACAATTAACTATTTTTTGCAAGGCATTCATTGTGGAACAAAAGTGATTTTCTCGGCGAGTTAAGCATTTTGAGTAATTTGCCGATTGGTTTCAGAATGTCTAGCATTGAAATTAACTATTTTTTGCCAACCATTCATTGTGGGAAAAAAGTGATTTTCTCGGCGAGTTAAGCATTTTCAGTAAGTTGCCGATTGGTTTCAGAACGGCTTGCATTGAAATTTACCATTTTTTGCCAGACATTCATTGTGGGGAAAATGTGATTTTCTCGACGAGTTAAGCATTTTGAGTAATTTGCCGATTAGTTTCAGAACGGCTTGCATCACAATTAAGTATTTTTTGCCAGGCATTCATTGTGGAACAAAAGTGATTTTCTCGGCGAGTTAAGCATTTTGAGTAATTTGCCGATTGGTTTCAGAACGTCTTGCATTGAAATTTTCTATTTTTTGCGAGACATTCATTGTGGAACAAAAGTGATTTTCTCGGCGAGTTAAGCATTTTGAGTAATTTGCCGATTAGTTTCAGAACGGCTGGCATCACAATTAACTATTTTTTGCCAGGTATTCATTGTGGGAAATAAGTGATTTTCTCGGCGAGTTACGCATTTTGAGTAATTTGCCGATTGGTTTCAGAACGTCTTGCATCGAAATTAACTATTTTTTGCCAGCCATTCATTGTGGAACAAAAGTGATTTTCTCGGCGAGTTAAGCATTTTGAGTAATTTGCCGATTGTTTTCAGAACGGCTTGCATTGAAATTCACTATTTTTTGCCAGACATTCATTGTGGGGGGAAAAGTGATTTTCCCGGCGTGTTGAGCATTTTGAGTAATTTCCCGATTGCTTTCAGAACGGCTTGCATCACAATTAACTATTTTTTGCCAGGCATTCATTGTGGAACAAAAGTGATTTTCTCGGCGAGTTAAGCATTTTGAGTAATTTGCCGATTGGTTTCAGAACGGCTTGCATCGAAATTAACTATTTTTTGCCAGCCATTCATTGTGGAACAAAAGTGATTTTCTCGACGAGTTAAGCATTTTGAGTAATTTGCCGATTGGTTTCAGAACGGCTTGCATCACAATTAACCTTTTTTGCCACTCATTCATTGTGGAACAAAATGATTTTCTCGGCGAGTTAAGCATTTTGAGTAATTTGCCGATTAGTTTCAGAACGGCTTGCATCACAATTAACTATTTTTTGCCAGTTATTCATTGTGGGAAAAAAGTGATTTTCTCGGCGAGTTAAGCATTTTGAGTAATTTACCGATTGGTTTCAGAACGTCTTGCATTGAAATTTACTATTTTTTGCCAGACATTCATTGTGGAACAAAACTGATTTTCTCGGCGAGTTAAGCATTTTGAGTAATTTGCCGATTACTTTCAGAACGGCTTGCATCACAATTAACTATTTTTTGCAAGGCATTCATTGTGGAACAAAAGTGATTTTCTCGGCGAGTTAAGCATTTTGAGTAATTTGCCGATTGGTTTCAGAACGGCTTGCATCGAAATTAACTATTTTTTGCCAGCCATTCATTGTGGAACAAAAGTGATTTTCTCGGCGAGTTAAGCATTTTGAGTAATTTGCCGATTGGTTTCAGAACGGCTTGCATCACAATTAACCTTTTTTGCCACTCATTCATTGTGGAACAAAATGATTTTCTCGGCGAGTTAAGCATTTTGAGTAATTTGCCGATTAGTTTCAGAACGGCTTGCATCACAATTAACTATTTTTTGCCAGTTATTCATTGTGGGAAAAAAGTGATTTTCTCGGCGAGTTAAGCATTTTGAGTAATTTACCGATTGGTTTCAGAACGTCTTGCATTGAAATTTACTATTTTTTGCCAGACATTCATTGTGGAACAAAACTGATTTTCTCGGCGAGTTAAGCATTTTGAGTAATTTGCCGATTACTTTCAGAACGGCTTGCATCACAATTAACTATTTTTTGCAAGACATTCATTGTGGAACAAAAGTGATTTTCTCGGCGAGTTAAGCATTTTGAGTAATTTGCCGATTGGTTTCAGAACGTCTTGCATTGAAATTAACTATTTTTTGCGAACCATTCATTTTGGAACAAAAGTGATTTTCTCGGCGAGTTAAGCATTTTGAGTAATTTGCCGATTGGTTTCAGAATGTCTAGCATTGAAATTAACTATTTTTTGCCAACCATTCATTGTGGGAAAAAAGTGATTTTCTCGGCGAGTTAAGCATTTTGAGTAAGTTGCCGATTGGTTTCAGAACGGCTTGCATTGAAATTTACCATTTTTTGCCAGACATTCATTGTGGGGAAAATGTGATTTTCTCGACGAGTTAAGCATTTTGAGTAATTTGCCGATTAGTTTCAGAACGGCTTGCATCACAATTAAGTATTTTTTGCCAGGCATTCATTGTGGAACAAAAGTGATTTTCTCGGCGAGTTAAGCATTTTGAGTAATTTGCCGATTGGTTTCAGAACGTCTTGCATTGAAATTTTCTATTTTTTGCCAGACATTCATTGTGGAACAAAAGTGATTTTCTCGGCGAGTTAAGCATTTTGAGTAATTTGCCGATTGGTTTCAGAACGGCTTGCATCGAAATTAACTATTTTTTGCCAGCCATTCATTGTGGAACAAAAGTGATTTTCTCGGCGAGTTAAGCATTTTGAGTAATTTGCCGATTGGTTTCAGAACGGCTTGCATCACAATTAACCTTTTTTGCCACTCATTCATTGTGGAACAAAATGATTTTCTCGGCGAGTTAAGCATTTTGAGTAATTTGCCGATTAGTTTCAGAACGGCTTGCATCACAATTAACTATTTTTTGCCAGTTATTCATTGTGGGAAAAAAGTGATTTTCTCGGCGAGTTAAGCATTTTGAGTAATTTACCGATTGGTTTCAGAACGTCTTGCATTGAAATTTACTATTTTTTGCCAGACATTCATTGTGGAACAAAACTGATTTTCTCGGCGAGTTAAGCATTTTGAGTAATTTGCCGATTACTTTCAGAACGGCTTGCATCACAATTAACTATTTTTTGCAAGACATCATTGTGGAACAAAAGTGATTTTCTCGGCGAGTTAAGCATTTTGAGTAATTTGCCGATTGGTTTCAGAACGTCTTGCATTGAAATTAACTATTTTTTGCGAACCATTCATTTTGGAACAAAAGTGATTTTCTCGGCGAGTTAAGCATTTTGAGTAATTTGCCGATTGGTTTCAGAATGTCTAGCATTGAAATTAACTATTTTTTGCCAACCATTCATTGTGGGAAAAAAGTGATTTTCTCGGCGAGTTAAGCATTTTGAGTAAGTTGCCGATTGGTTTCAGAACGGCTTGCATTGAAATTTACCATTTTTTGCCAGACATTCATTGTGGGGAAAATGTGATTTTCTCGACGAGTTAAGCATTTTGAGTAATTTGCCGATTAGTTTCAGAACGGCTTGCATCACAATTAAGTATTTTTTGCCAGGCATTCATTGTGGAACAAAAGTGATTTTCTCGGCGAGTTAAGCATTTTGAGTAATTTGCCGATTGGTTTCAGAACGTCTTGCATTGAAATTTTCTATTTTTTGCCAGACATTCATTGTGGAACAAAAGTGATTTTCTCGGCGAGTTAAGCATTTTGATTAATTTGCCGATTAGTTTCAGAACGGCTGGCATCACAATTAACTATTTTTTGCCAGGTATTCATTGTGGGAAAAAAGTTATTTTCTCGGCGAGTTACGCATTTTGAGTAATTTGCCGATTGGTTTCAGAACGTCTTGCATCGAAATTAACTCTTTTTTGCCAGCCATTCATTGTGGAACAAAAGTGATTTTCTCGGCGAGTTAAGCATTTTGAGTAATTTGCCGATTGTTTTCAGAACGGCTTGCATTGAAATTCACTATTTTTTGCCAGACATTCATTGTGGGGGGAAAAGTGATTTTCCCGGCGTGTTAAGCATTTTGAGTAATTTCCCGATTGGTTTCAGAACGGCTTGCATCACAATTAACTATTTTTTGCCAGGCATTCATTGTGGAACAAAAGTGATTTTCTCGACGAGGTAAGCATTTTGAGTAATTTGCCGATTGGTTTCAGAACGGCTTGCATCGAAATTAACTATTTTTTGCCAGCCATTCATTGTGGAACAAAAGTGATTTTCTCGGCGAGTTAAGCATTTTGAGTAATTTGCCGATTGGTTTCAGAACGGCTTGCATCACAATTAACCTTTTTTGCCACTCATTCATTGTGGAAAAAAATGATTTTCTCGGCGAGTTAAGCATTTTGAGTAATTTGCCGATTAGTTTCAGAACGGCTTGCATCACAATTAACTATTTTTTGCCAGTTATTCATTGTGGGAAAAAAGTGATTTTCTCGGCGAGTTAAGCATTTTGAGTAATTTACCGATTGGTTTCAGAACGTCTTGCATTGAAATTTACTATTTTTTGCCAGACATTCATTGTGGAACAAAACTGATTTTCTCGGCGAGTTAAGCATTTTGAGTAATTTGCCGATTACTTTCAGAACGGCTTGCATCACAATTAACTATTTTTTGCAAGGCATTCATTGTGGAACAAAAGTGATTTTCTCGGCGAGTTAAGCATTTTGAGTAATTTGCCGATTGGTTTCAGAACGTCTTGCATTGAAATTTACTATTTTTTGCCAGACATTCATTGTGGAACAAAAGTGATTTTCTCGGCGAGTTAAGCATTTTGAGTAATTTACCGATTGATTTCAGAACGTCTTGCATTGAAATTTACTATTTTTTGCCAGACATTCATTGTGGAACAAAACTGATTTTCTCGGCGAGTTAAGCATTTTGAGTAATTTGCCGATTACTTTCAGAACGGCTTGCATCACAATTAACTATTTTTTGCAAGGCATTCATTGTGGAACAAAAGTGATTTTCTCGGCGAGTTAAGCATTTTGAGTAATTTGCCGATTGGTTTCAGAACGTCTTGCATTGAAATTAACTATTTTTTGCGAACCATTCATTTTGGAACAAAAGTGATTTTCTCGGCGAGTTAAGCATTTTGAGTAATTTGCCGATTGGTTTCAGAATGTCTAGCATTGAAATTAACTATTTTTTGCCAACCATTCATTGTGGGAAAAATGTAATTTTCTCGGCGAGTTAAGCATTTTGAGTAATTTGCCGATTGGTTTCAGAACGGCTTGCATCACAATTAACTATTTTTTGCCAGGCATTCATTGTGGAACAAAAGCGATTTTCTCGGCGAGTTAAGCATTTTGAGTAATTTGCCGATTGGTTTCAGAACGGCTTGCATCGAAATTAAGTATTTTTTGCCAGACATTCATTGTGGAACAAAAGTGATTTTCTCGGCGAGTTGAGCATTTTGAGTAATTTGCCGATTGGTTTCAGAACGGCTTGCATTGAAATTTACCATTTTTTGCGAACCATTCTTTGTGGAACAAAAGTGATTTTCTCGGCGAGTTAAGCATTTTGAGTAATTTGCCGATTGGTTTCAGAACGGCTTGCATTGAAATTCACTATTTTTTGCCAGACATTCATTGTGGAAAGAAAGTGATTTTCTCGGCGAGTTAAGCATTTTGAGTAATTTGCCGATTTGTTTCAGAACGTCTTGCATTGAAATTAACTATTTTTTGCGAACCATTCATTGTGGAACAAAAGTGGTTTTCTCGGCGCGTTAAGCATTTTGAGTAATTTGCCGATTGGTTTCAGAATGTCTTGCATTGAAATTAACTATTTTTTGCCAACCATTCATTGTGGGAAAAAAGTGATTTTCTCGGCGAGTTAAGCATTTTGAGTAATTTGCCGATTGGTTTCAGAACGTCTTGCATTGAAATTTACTATTTTTTGCCAGACATTCATTGTGGAACAAAAGTGGTTTTCTCGGCGAGTTAAGCATTTTGAGTAAGTTGCCGATTGGTTTCAGAACGGCTTGCATTGAAATTTAACATTTTTTGCCAGACATTCATTGTTGGGAAAATGTGATTTTCTCGGCGACTTAAGCATTTTGAGTAATTTGCCGATTAGTTTCAGAACGGCTTGCATCACAATTACGTATTTTTTGCCAGGCATTCATTGTGGAACAAAAGTGATTTTCTCGGCGAGTTAAGCATTTTGAGTAATTTGCCGATTGGTTTCAGAACGTCTTGCATTGAAATTTACTATTTTTTGCCAGACATTCATTGTGGAACAAAAGTGATTTTCTCGGCGAGTTAAGCATTTTGAGTAATTTGCCGATTAGTTTCAGAACGGCTGGCATCACAATTAACTATTTTTTGACAGGTATTCATTGTGGGAAAAAAGTGATTTTCTCGGCGAGTTACGCATTTTGAGTAATTTGCCGATTGGTTTCAGAACGTCTTGCATCGAAATTAACTATTTTTTGCCAGCCATTCATTGTGGAACAAAACTGATTTTCTCGGCGAGTTAAGCATTTTGAGTAATTTGCCGATTGTTTTCAGAACGGCTTGCATTGAAATTCACTATTTTTTGCCAGACATTCATTGTGGGGGGAAAAGTGATTTTCCCGGCGAGTTAAGCATTTTGAGTAATTTGCCGATTGGTTTCAGAACGGCTTGCATAACAATTAACTATTTTTTGCCAGGCATTCATTGTGGAACAAAAGTCATTTTCTCGGCGAGTTAAGCATTTTGAGTAATTTGCCGATTGGTTTCAGAACGGCTTGCATCACAATTAACCTTTTTTGCCACTCATTCATTGTGGAACAAAATGATTTTCTCGGCGAGTTAAGCATTTTGAGTAATTTGCCGATTAGTTTCAGAACGGCTTGCATCACAATTAACTATTTTTTGCCAGTTATTCATTGTGGGAAAAAAGTGATTTTCTCGGCGAGTTAAGCATTTTGAGTAATTTACCGATTGGTTTCAGAACGTCTTGCATTGAAATTTACTATTTTTTGCCAGACATTCATTGTGGAACAAAACTGATTTTCTCGGCGAGTTAAGCATTTTGAGTAATTTGCCGATTACTTTCAGAACGGCTTGCATCACAATTAACTATTTTTTGCAAGGCATTCATTGTGGAACAAAAGTGATTTTCTCGGCGAGTTAAGCATTTTGAGTAATTTGCCGATTGGTTTCAGAACGTCTTGCATTGAAATTAACTATTTTTTGCGAACCATTCATTTTGGAACAAAAGTGATTTTCTCGGCGAGTTAAGCATTTTGAGTAATTTGCCGATTGGTTTCAGAATGTCTAGCATTGAAATTAACTATTTTTTGCCAACCATTCATTGTGGGAAAAAAGTGATTTTCTCGGCGAGTTAAGCATTTTGAGTAAGTTGCCGATTGGTTTCAGAACGGCTTGCATTGAAATTTACCATTTTTTGCCAGACATTCATTGTGGGGAAAATGTGATTTTCTCGACGAGTTAAGCATTTTGAGTAATTTGCCGATTAGTTTCAGAACGGCTTGCATCACAATTAAGTATTTTTTGCCAGGCATTCATTGTGGAACAAAAGTGATTTTCTCGGCGAGTTAAGCATTTTGAGTAATTTGCCGATTGGTTTCAGAACGTCTTGCATTGAAATTTTCTATTTTTTGCCAGACATTCATTGTGGAACAAAAGTGATTTTCTCGGCGAGTTAAGCATTTTGAGTAATTTGCCGATTAGTTTCAGAACGGCTTGCATCACAATTAACTATTTTTTGCCAGTTATTCATTGTGGGAAAAAAGTGATTTTCTCGGCGAGTTAAGCATTTTGAGTAATTTACCGATTGGTTTCAGAACGTCTTGCATTGAAATTTACTATTTTTTGCCAGACATTCATTGTGGAACAAAACTGATTTTCTCGGCGAGTTAAGCATTTTGAGTAATTTGCCGATTACTTTCAGAACGGCTTGCATCACAATTAACTATTTTTTGCAAGGCATTCATTGTGGAACAAAAGTGATTTTCTCGGCGAGTTAAGCATTTTGAGTAATTTGCCGATTGGTTTCAGAACGGCTTGCATCGAAATTAACTATTTTCTGCCAGCCATTCATTGTGGAACATTGGTGATTTTCTCGGCGAGTTAAGCATTTTGAGTAATTTGCCGATTGGTTTCAGAACGGCTTGCATCACAATTAACCTTTTTTGCCACTCATTCATTGTGGAACAAAATGATTTTCTCGGCGAGTTAAGCATTTTGAGCAATTTGCCGATTAGTTTCAGAACGGCTTGCATCACAATTAACTATTTTTTGCCAGTTATTCATTGTGGGAAAAAAGTGATTTTCTCGGCGAGTTAAGCATTTTGAGTAATTTACCGATTGGTTTCAGAACGTCTTGCATTGAAATTTACTATTTTTTGCCAGACATTCATTGTGGAACAAAACTGATTTTCTCGGCGAGTTAAGCATTTTGAGTAAGTTGCCGATTGGTTTCAGAACGGCTTGCATTGAAATTTACCATTTTTTGCCAGTTATTCATTGTGGGAAAAAAGTGTTTTTCTGGGCGAGTTAAGCATTTTGAGTAATTTACCGATTGGTTTCAGAACGTCTTGCATTGAAATTTACTATTTTTTGCCAGACATTCATTGTGGAACAAAACTGATTTTCTCGGCGAGTTAAGCATTTTGAGTAATTTGCCGATTACTTTCAGAACGGCTTGCATCACAATTAACTATTTTTTGCAAGGCATTCATTGTGGAACAAAAGTGATTTTCTCGGCGAGTTAAGCATTTTGAGTAATTTACCGATTGGTTTCAGAACGTCTTGCATTGAAATTTACTATTTTTTGCCAGACATTCATTGTGGAACAAAACTGATTTTCTCGGCGAGTTAAGCATTTTGAGTAATTTGCCGATTACTTTCAGAACGGCTTGCATCACAATTAACTATTTTTTGCAAGGCATTCATTGTGGAACAAAAGTGATTTTCTCGGCGAGTTAAGCATTTTGAGTAATTTGCCGATTGGTTTCAGAACGGCTTGCATCGAAATTAACTATTTTTTGCCAGCCATTCATTGTGGAACATTGGTGATTTTCTCGGCGAGTTAAGCATTTTGAGTAATTTGCCGATTGGTTTCAGAACGGCTTGCATCACAATTAACCTTTTTTGCCACTCATTCATTGTGGAACAAAATGATTTTCTCGGCGAGTTAAGCATTTTGAGTAATTTGCCGATTACTTTCAGAACGGCTTGCATCACAATTAACTATTTTTTGCAAGGCATTCATTGTGGAACAAAAGTGATTTTCTCGGCGAGTTAAGCATTTTGAGTAATTTGCCGATTGGTTTCAGAACGTCTTGCATTGAAATTAACTATTTTTTGCGAACCATTCATTTTGGAACAAAAGTGATTTTCTCGGCGAGTTAAGCATTTTGAGTAATTTGCCGATTGGTTTCAGAATGTCTAGCATTGAAATTAACTATTTTTTGCCAACCATTCATTGTGGGAAAAAAGTGATTTTCTCGGCGAGTTAAGCATTTTGAGTAAGTTGCCGATTGGTTTCAGAACGGCTTGCATCGAAATTAACTATTTTTTGCCAGCCATTCATTGTGGAACAAAAGTGATTTTCTCGGCGAGTTAAGCATTTTGAGTAATTTGCCGATTAGTTTCAGAACGGCTTGCATCACAATTAACTATTTTTTGCCAGTTATTCATTGTGGGAAAAAAGTGATTTTCTCGGCGAGTTAAGCATTTTGAGTAATTTACCGATTGGTTTCAGAACGTCTTGCATTGAAATTTACTATTTTTTGCCAGACATTCATTGTGGAACAAAACTGATTTTCTCGGCGAGTTAAGCATTTTGAGTAATTTGCCGATTACTTTCAGAACGGCTTGCATCACAATTAACTATTTTTTGCAAGGCATTCATTGTGGAACAAAAGTGATTTTCTCGGCGAGTTAAGCATTTTGAGTAATTTGCCGATTGGTTTCAGAACGGCTTGCATCGAAATTAACTATTTTTTGCCAGCCATTCATTGTGGAACATTGGTGATTTTCTCGGCGAGTTAAGCATTTTGAGTAATTTGCCGATTGGTTTCAGAACGGCTTGCATCACAATTAACCTTTTTTGCCACTCATTCATTGTGGAACAAAATGATTTTCTCGGCGAGTTAAGCATTTTGAGTAATTTGCCGATTACTTTCAGAACGGCTTGCATCACAATTAACTATTTTTTGCAAGGCATTCATTGTGGAACAAAAGTGATTTTCTCGGCGAGTTAAGCATTTTGAGTAATTTGCCGATTGGCTTCAGAACGTCTTGCATTGAAATTAACTATTTTTTGCGAACCATTCATTTTGGAACAAAAGTGATTTTCTCGGCGAGTTAAGCATTTTGAGTAATTTGCCGATTGGTTTCAGAATGTCTAGCATTGAAATTAACTATTTTTTGCCAACCATTCATTGTGGGAAAAAAGTGATTTTCTCGGCGAGTTAAGCATTTTGAGTAAGTTGCCGATTGGTTTCAGAACGGCTTGCATTGAAATTTACCATTTTTTGCCAGACATTCATTGTGGGGAAAATGTGATTTTCTCGACGAGTTAAGCATTTTGAGTAATTTGCCGATTAGTTTCAGAACGGCTTGCATCACAATTAAGTATTTTTTGCCAGGCATTCATTGTGGAACAAAAGTGATTTTCTCGGCGAGTTAAGCATTTTGAGTAATTTGCCGATTGGTTTCAGAACGTCTTGCATTGAAATTTTCTATTTTTTGCCAGACATTCATTGTGGAACAAAAGTGATTTTCTCGGCGAGTTAAGCATTTTGAGTAATTTGCCGATTAGTTTCAGAACGGCTTGCATCACAATTAACTATTTTTTGCCAGTTATTCATTGTGGGAAAAAAGTGATTTTCTCGGCGAGTTAAGCATTTTGAGTAATTTACCGATTGGTTTCAGAACGTCTTGCATTGAAATTTACTATTTTTTGCCAGACATTCATTGTGGAACAAAACTGATTTTCTCGGCGAGTTAAGCATTTTGAGTAATTTGCCGATTACTTTCAGAACGGCTTGCATCACAATTAACTATTTTTTGCAAGGCATTCATTGTGGAACAAAAGTGATTTTCTCGGCGAGTTAAGCATTTTGAGTAATTTGCCGATTGGTTTCAGAACGGCTTGCATCGAAATTAACTATTTTTTGCCAGCCATTCATTGTGGAACATTGGTGATTTTCTCGGCGAGTTAAGCATTTTGAGTAATTTGCCGATTGGTTTCAGAACGGCTTGCATCACAATTAACCTTTTTTGCCACTCATTCATTGTGGAACAAAATGATTTTCTCGGCGAGTTAAGCATTTTGAGTAATTTGCCGATTAGTTTCAGAACGGCTTGCATCACAATTAACTATTTTTTGCCAGTTATTCATTGTGGGAAAAAAGTGATTTTCTCGGCGAGTTAAGCATTTTGAGTAATTTACCGATTGGTTTCAGAACGTCTTGCATTGAAATTTACTATTTTTTGCAAGACATTCATTGTGGAACAAAACTGATTTTCTCGGCGAGTTAAGCATTTTGAGTAATTTCCCGATTACTTTCAGAACGGCTTGCATCACAATTAACTATTTTTTGCAAGGCATTCATTGTGGAACAAAAGTGATTTTCTCGGCGAGTTAAGCATTTTGAGTAATTTGCCGATTGGTTTCAGAATGTCTAGCATTGAAATTAACTATTTTTTGCCAACCATTCATTGTGGGAAAAAAGTGATTTTCTCGGCGAGTTAAGCATTTTGAGTAAGTTGCCGATTGGTTTCAGAACGGCTTGCATTGAAATTTACCATTTTTTGCCAGACATTCATTGTGGGGAAAATGTGATTTTCTCGACGAGTTAAGCATTTTGAGTAATTTGCCGATTAGTTTCAGAACGGCTTGCATCACAATTAAGTATTTTTTGCCAGGCATTCATTGTGGAACAAAAGTGATTTTCTCGGCGAGTTAAGCATTTTGAGTAATTTGCCGATTGGTTTCAGAACGTCTTGCATTGAAATTTTCTATTTTTTGCCAGACATTCATTGTGGAACAAAAGTGATTTTCTCGGCGAGTTAAGCATTTTGAGTAATTTGCCGATTAGTTTCAGAACGGCTGGCATCACAATTAACTATTTTTTGCCAGGTATTCATTGTGGGAAAAAAGTGATTTTCTCGGCGAGTTACGCATTTTGAGTAATTTGCCGATTGGTTTCAGAACGTCTTGCATCGAAATTAACTATTTTTTGCCAGCCATTCATTGTGGAACAAAAGTGATTTTCTCGGCGAGTTAAGCATTTTGAGTAATTTGCCGATTGTTTTCAGAACGGCTTGCATTGAAATTCACTATTTTTTGCCAGACATTCATTGTGGGGGGAAAAGTGATTTTCCCGGCGTGTTAAGCATTTTGAGTAATTTCCCGATTGGTTTCAGAACGGCTTGCATCACAATTAACTATTTTTTGCCAGGCATTCATTGTGGAACAAAAGTGATTTTCTCGGCGAGTTAAGCATTTTGAGTAATTTGCCGATTGGTTTCAGAATGTCTAGCATTGAAATTAACTATTTTTTGCCAACCATTCATTGTGGGAAAAAAGTGATTTTCTCGGCGAGTTAAGCATTTTGAGTAAGTTGCCGATTGGTTTCAGAACGGCTTGCATTGAAATTTACCATTTTTTGCCAGACATTCATTGTGGGGAAAATGTGATTTTCTCGACGAGTTAAGCATTTTGAGTAATTTGCCGATTAGTTTCAGAACGGCTTGCATCACAATTAAGTATTTTTTGCCAGGCATTCATTGTGGAACAAAAGTGATTCTCTCGGCGAGTTAAGCATTTTGAGTAATTTGCCGATTGGTTTCAGAACGTCTTGCATTGAAATTTTCTATTTTTTGCCAGACATTCATTGTGGAACAAAAGTGATTTTCTCGGCGAGTTAAGCATTTTGAGTAATTTGCCGATTACTTTCAGAACGGCTTGCATCACAATTAACTATTTTTTGCAAGGCATTCATTGTGGAACAAAAGTGATTTTCTCGGCGAGTTAAGCATTTTGAGTAATTTGCCGATTGGTTTCAGAACGGCTTGCATCGAAATTAACTATTTTTTGCCAGCCATTCATTGTGGAACATTGGTGATTTTCTCGGCGAGTTAAGCATTTTGAGTAATTTGCCGATTGGTTTCAGAACGGCTTGCATCACAATTAACCTTTTTTGCCACTCATTCATTGTGGAACAAAATGATTTTCTCGGCGAGTTAAGCATTTTGAGTAATTTGCCGATTAGTTTCAGAACGGCTTGCATCACAATTAACTATTTTTTGCCAGTTATTCATTGTGCGAAAAAAGTGATTTTCTCGGCGACTTAAGCATTTTGAGTAATTTACCGATTGGTTTCAGAACGTCTTGCATTGAAATTTACTATTTTTTGCCAGACATTCATTGTGGAACAAAACTGATTTTCTCGGCGAGTTAAGCATTTTGAGTAAGTTGCCGATTGGTTTCAGAACGGCTTGCATTGAAATTTACCATTTTTTGCCAGACATTCATTGTGGGGAAAATGTGATTTTCTCGACGAGTTAAGCATTTTGAGTAATTTGCCGATTAGTTTCAGAACGGCTTGCATCACAATTAAGTATTTTTTGCCAGGCATTCATTGTGGAACAAAAGTGATTTTCTCGGCGAGTTAAGCATTTTGAGTAATTTGCCGATTGGTTTCAGAACGTCTTGCATTGAAATTTTCTATTTTTTGCCAGACATTCATTGTGGAACAAAAGTGATTTTCTCGGCGAGTTAAGCATTTTGAGTAATTTGCCGATTAGTTTCAGAACGGCTGGCATCACAATTAACTATTTTTTGCCAGGTATTCATTGTGGGGAAAAAAGTGATTTTCTCGGCGAGTTACGCATTTTGAGTAATTTGCCGATTGGTTTCAGAACGTCTTGCATCGAAATTAACTATTTTTTGCCAGCCATTCATTGTGGAACAAAAGTGATTTTCTCGGCGAGTTTGAGTAATTTGCCGATTAGTTTCAGAACGGCTGGCATCACAATTAACTATTTTTTGCCAGGTATTCATTGTGGGAAAAAAGTGATTTTCTCGGCGAGTTACGCATTTTGAGTAATTTGCCGATTGTTTTCAGAACGGCTTGCATTGAAATTCACTATTTTTTGCCAGACATTCATTGTGGGGGGAAAAGTGATTTTCCCGGCGTGTTAAGCATTTTGAGTAATTTCCCGATTGGTTTCAGAACGGCTTGCATCACAATTAACTATTTTTTGCCAGGCATTCATTGTGGAACAAAAGTGATTTTCTCGGCGAGTTAAGCATTTTGAGTAATTTGCCGATTGGTTTCAGAACGGCTTGCATCGAAATTAACTATTTTTTGCCAGCCATTCATTGTGGAACAAAAGTGATTTTCTCGGCGAGTTAAGCATTTTGAGTAATTTGCCGATTGGTTTCAGAACGGCTTGCATCACAATTAACCTTTTTTGCCACTCATTCATTGTGGAACAAAATGATTTTCTCGGCGAGTTAAGCATTTTGATTAATTTGCCGATTAGTTTCAGAACGACTTGCATCACAATTAACTATTTTTTGCCAGTTATTCATTGTGGGGAAAAAAGTGATTTTCTCGGCGAGTTAAGCATTTTGAGTAATTTACCGATTGGTTTCAGAACGTCTTGCATTGAAATTTACTATTTTTTGCCAGACATTCATTGTGGAACAAAACTGATTTTCTCGGCGAGTTAAGCATTTTGAGTAATTTGCCGATTACTTTCAGAACGGCTTGCATCACAATTAACTATTTTTTGCAAGGCATTCATTGTGGAACAAAAGTGATTTTCTCGGCGAGTTAAGCATTTTGAGTAATTTGCCGATTGGTTTCAGAACGGCTTGCATCGAAATTAACTATTTTTTGCCAGCCATTCATTGTGGAACAAAAGTGATTTTCTCGGCGAGTTAAGCATTTTGAGTAATTTGCCGATTGGTTTCAGAACGGCTTGCATCACAATTAACCTTTTTTGCCACTCATTAATTGTGGAACAAAATGATTTTCTCGGCGAGTTAAGCATTTTGAGTAATTTGCCGATTAGTTTCAGAACGGCTTGCATCACAATTAACTATTTTTTGCCAGTTATTCATTGTGGGAAAAAAGTGATTTTCTCGGCGAGTTAAGCATTTTGAGTAATTTGCCGATTGGTTTCAGAACGGCTTGCATCACAATTAACCTTTTTTGCCACTCATTCATTGTGGGAAAAAAGTGATTTTCTCGGCGAGTTAAGCATTTTGAGTAATTTGCCGATTAGTTTCAGAACGGCTTGCATCACAATTAACTATTTTTTGCAAGGCATTCATTGTGGAACAAAAGTGATTTTCTCGGCGAGTTAAGCATTTTGAGTAATTTACCGATTGATTTCAGAACGGCTTGCATCACAATTAACTATTTTTTGCCAGGCATTCATTGTGGAACAAAAGCGATTTTCTCGGCGAGTTAAGCATTTTGAGTAATTTGCCGATTGGTTTCAGAACGGCTTGCATCGAAATTAAGTATTTTTTGCCAGACATTCATTGTGGAACAAAAGTGATTTTCTCGGCGAGTTGAGCATTTTGAGTAATTTGCCGATTGGTTTCAGAACGGCTTGCATTGAAATTTACCATTTTTTGCGAACCATTCTTTGTGGAACAAAAGTGATTTTCTCGGCGAGTTAAGCATTTTGAGTAATTTGCCGATTGGTTTCAGAACGGCTTGCATTGAAATTCACTATTTTTTGCCAGACATTCATTGTGGAAAGAAAGTGATTTTCTCGGCGAGTTAAGCATTTTGAGTAATTTGCCGATTTGTTTCAGAACGTCTTGCATTGAAATTAACTATTTTTTGCGAACCATTCATTGTGGAACAAAAGTGGTTTTCTCGGCGCGTTAAGCATTTTGAGTAATTTGCCGATTGGTTTCAGAATGTCTTGCATTGAAATTAACTATTTTTTGCCAACCATTCATTGTGGGAAAAAAGTGATTTTCTCGGCGAGTTAAGCATTTTGAGTAATTTGCCGATTGGTTTCAGAACGTCTTGCATTGAAATTTACTATTTTTTGCCAGACATTCATTGTGGAACAAAAGTGATTTTCTCGGCGAGTTAAGCATTTTGAGTAAGTTGCCGATTGGTTTCAGAACGGCTTGCATTGAAATTTAACATTTTTTGCCAGACATTCATTGCTGGGAAAATGTGATTTTCTCGGCGACTTAAGCATTTTGAGTAATTTGCCGATTAGTTTCAGAACGGCTGGCATCACAATTAACTATTTTTTGACAGGTATTCATTGTGGGAAAAAAGTGATTTTCTCGGCGAGTTACGCATTTTGAGTAATTTGCCGATTGGTTTCAGAACGTCTTGCATCGAAATTAACTATTTTTTGCCAGCCATTCATTGTGGAACAAAAGTGATTTTCTCGGCGAGTTAAGCATTTTGAGTAATTTGCCGATTGGTTTCAGAACGGCTTGCATTGAAATATACCAGGTTTTGCCACACATTCATTGTGGAACAAAAGCGATTTTCTCGGCGAGTTAAGCATTTTGAGTGATTTGCCGATTGGTTTCTGAACGTCTTGCATAGAAATTTACTATTTTTTGCCATACATTCATTGTGGAACAAAAGTGATTTTCTCGACGAGTTAAGCATTTTGAGTAATTTGCCGATTAGTTTCAGAACGGCTTGCATCACAATTAACTATTTTTTGCCAGGCATTCATTGTGGAACAAAAGTGATTTTCTCGGCGAGTTAAGCATTTTGAGTAATTTGCCGATTGGTTTCAGAACGTCTTGCATTGAAATTATCTATTTTTTGCGAACCATTCATTGTGGATCAAAAGTGGTTTTCTCGGCGAGTTAAGCATTTTGAGTAATTTGCCGATTGGTTTCAGAACGGCTTGCATTGAAATTTACCATTTTTTGCCAGACATTCATTGTGGAACAAAAGTGATTTTCTCGGCGAGTTAAGCATTTTGAGTAATTTGCCGATTAGTTTCAGAACGGCTTGCATCACAATTAAGTATTTTTTGTCAGGCATTCATTGTGGAACAAAAGTGATTTTCTCGGCGAGTTAAGCATTTTGAGTAATTTGCCGATTGGTTTCAGAACGTCTTGCATTGAAATTTTCTATTTTTTGCCAGACATTCATTGTGGAACAAAAGTGATTTTCTCGGCGAGTTAAGCATTTTGAGTAATTTGCCGATTAGTTTCAGAACGGCTGGCATCACAATTAACTATTTTTTGCCAGGTATTCATTGTGGGAAAAAAGTGATTTTCTCGGCGAGTTACGCATTTTGAGTAATTTGCCGATTGGTTTCAGAACGTCTTGCATCGAAATTAACTATTTTTTGCCAGCCATTCATTGAGGAACAAAAGTGATTTTCTCGGCGAGTTAAGCATTTTGAGTAATTTACCGATTGGTTTCAGAACGTCTTGCATTGAAATTTACTATTTTTTGCCAGACATTCATTGTGGAACAAAACTGATTTTCTCGGCGAGTTAAGCATTTTGAGTAATTTGCCGATTACTTTCAGAACGGCTTGCATCACAATTAACTATTTTTTGCAAGGCATTCATTGTGGAACAAAAGTGATTTTCTCGGCGAGTTAAGCATTTTGAGTAATTTGCCGATTGGTTTCAGAACGTCTTGCATTGAAATTTACTATTTTTTGCCAGACATTCATTGTGGAACAAAACTGATTTTCTCGGCGAGTTAAGCATTTTGAGTAATTTGCCGATTACTTTCAGAACGGCTTGCATCACAATTAACTATTTTTTGCAAGGCATTCATTGTGGAACAAAAGTGATTTTCTCGGCGAGTTAAGCATTTTGAGTAATTTACCGATTGATTTCAGAACGTCTTGCATTGAAATTTACTATTTTTTGCCAGACATTCATTGTGGAACAAAACTGATTTTCTCGGCGAGTTAAGCATTTTGAGTAATTTGCCGATTACTTTCAGAACGGCTTGCATCACAATTAACTATTTTTTGCAAGGCATTCATTGTGGAACAAAAGTGATTTTCTCGGCGAGTTAAGCATTTTGAGTAATTTGCCGATTGGTTTCAGAACGTCTTGCATTGAAATTAACTATTTTTTGCGAACCATTCATTTTGGAACAAAAGTGATTTTCTCGGCGAGTTAAGCATTTTGAGTAATTTGTCGATTGGTTTCAGAATGTCTAGCATTGAAATTAACTATTTTTTGCCAACCATTCATTGTGGGAAAAATGTAATTTTCTCGGCGAGTTAAGCATTTTGAGTAATTTGCCGATTGGTTTCAGAACGGCTTGCATCACAATTAACTATTTTTTGCCAGGCATTCATTGTGGAACAAAAGCGATTTTCTCGGCGAGTTAAGCATTTTGAGTAATTTGCCGATTGGTTTCAGAACGGCTTGCATCGAAATTAAGTATTTTTTGCCAGACATTCATTGTGGAACAAAAGTGATTTTCTCGGCGAGTTGAGCATTTTGAGTAATTTGCCGATTGGTTTCAGAACGGCTTGCATTGAAATTTACCATTTTTTGCGAACCATTCTTTGTGGAACAAAAGTGATTTTCTCGGCGAGTTAAGCATTTTGAGTAATTTGCCGATTGGTTTCAGAACGGCTTGCATTGAAATTCACTATTTTTTGCCAGACATTCATTGTGGAAAGAAAGTGATTTTCTCGGCGAGTTAAGCATTTTGAGTAATTTGCCGATTTGTTTCAGAACGTCTTGCATTGAAATTAACTATTTTTTGCGAACCATTCATTGTGGAACAAAAGTGGTTTTCTCGGCGCGTTAAGCATTTTGAGTAATTTGCCGATTGGTTTCAGAATGTCTTGCATTGAAATTAACTATTTTTTGCCAACCATTCATTGTGGGAAAAAAGTGATTTTCTCGGCGAGTTAAGCATTTTGAGTAATTTGCCGATTGGTTTCAGAACGTCTTGCATTGAAATTTACTATTTTTTGCCAGACATTCATTGTGGAACAAAAGTGATTTTCTCGGCGAGTTAAGCATTTTGAGTAAGTTGCCGATTGGTTTCAGAACGGCTTGCATTGAAATTTAACATTTTTTGCCAGACATTCATTGTTGGGAAAATGTGATTTTCTCGGCGTCTTAAGCATTTTGAGTAATTTGCCGATTAGTTTCAGAACGGCTTCCATCACAATTAACTATTTTTTGCCAGGCATTCATTGTGGAACAAAAGTGATTTTCTCGGCGAGTTAAGCATTTTGAGTAATTTGCCGATTGGTTTCAGAACGGCTTGCATTGAAATATACCAGGTTTTGCCACACATTCATTGTGGAACAAAAGTGATTTTCTCGGCGAGTTAAGCATTTTGAGTGATTTGCCGATTGGTTTCTGAACGTCTTGCATAGAAATTTACTATTTTTTGCCATACATTCATTGTGGAACAAAAGTGATTTTCTCGACGAGTTAAGCATTTTGAGTAATTTGCCGATTAGTTTCAGAACGGCTTGCATCACAATTAACTATTTTTTGCCAGGCATTCATTGTGGAACAAAAGTGATTTTCTCGGCGAGTTAAGCATTTTGAGTAATTTGCCGATTGGTTTCAGAACGTCTTGCATTGAAATTATCTATTTTTTGCGAACCATTCATTGTGGATCAAAAGTGGTTTTCTCGGCGAGTTAAGCATTTTGAGTAATTCGCCGATTGGTTTCAGAACGGCTTGCATTGAAATTTACCATTTTTTGCCAGCCATTCATTGTGGATCAAAAGTGATTTTCTCGGCGAGTTAAGCATTTTGAGTAATTTGCCGATTAGTTTCAGAACGGCTTGCATCACAATTAAGTATTTTTTGCCAGGCATTCATTGTGGAACAAAAGTGATTCTCTCGGCGAGTTAAGCATTTTGAGTAATTTGCCGATTGGTTTCAGAACGTCTTGCATTGAAATTTTCTATTTTTTGCCAGACATTCATTGTGGAACAAAAGTGATTTTCTCGGCGAGTTAAGCATTTTGAGTAATTTGCCGATTAGTTTCAGAACGGCTGGCATCACAATTAACTATTTTTTGCCAGGTATTCATTGTGGGAAAAAAGTGATTTTCTCGGCGAGTTACGCATTTTGAGTAATTTGCCGATTGGTTTCAGAACGTCTTGCATCGAAATTAACTATTTTTTGCCAGCCATTCATTGTGGAACAAAAGTGATTTTCTCGGCGAGTTAAGCATTTTGAGTAATTTACCGATTGGTTTCAGAACGTCTTGCATTGAAATTTACTATTTTTTGCCAGACATTCATTGTGGAACAAAACTGATTTTCTCGGCGAGTTAAGCATTTTGAGTAATTTGCCGATTACTTTCAGAACGGCTTGCATCACAATTAACTATTTTTTGCAAGGCATTCATTGTGGAACAAAAGTGATTTTCTCGGCGAGTTAAGCATTTTGAGTAATTTACCGATTGATTTCAGAACGTCTTGCATTGAAATTTACTATTTTTTGCCAGACATTCATTGTGGAACAAAACTGATTTTCTCGGCGAGTTAAGCATTTTGAGTAATTTGCCGATTACTTTCAGAACGGCTTGCATCACAATTAACTATTTTTTGCAAGGCATTCATTGTGGAACAAAAGTGATTTTCTCGGCGAGTTAAGCATTTTGAGTAATTTGCCGATTGGTTTCAGAACGGCTTGCATTGAAATTCACTATTTTTTGCCAGACATTCATTGTGGAAAGAAAGTGATTTTCTCGGCGAGTTAAGCATTTTGAGTAATTTGCCGGTTTGTTTCAGAACGTCTTGCATTGAAATTAACTATTTTTTGCGAACCATTCATTGTGGAACAAAAGTGGTTTTCTCGGCGCGTTAAGCATTTTGAGTAATTTGCCGATTGGTTTCAGAATGTCTTGCATTGAAATTAACTATTTTTTGCCAACCATTCATTGTGGGAAAAAAGTGATTTTCTCGGCGAGTTAAGCATTTTGAGTAATTTGCCGATTGGTTTCAGAACGTCTTGCATTGAAATTTACTATTTTTTGCCAGACATTCATTGTGGAACAAAAGTGATTTTCTCGGCGAGTTAAGCATTTTGAGTAAGTTGCCGATTGGTTTCAGAACGGCTTGCATTGAAATTTAACATTTTTTGCCAGACATTCATTGTTGGGAAAATGTGATTTTCTCGGCGACTTAAGCATTTTGAGTAATTTGCCGATTAGTTTCAGAACGGCTTCCATCACAATTAACTATTTTTTGCCAGGCATTCATTGTTGAACAAAAGTGATTTTCTCGGCGAGTTAAGCATTTTGAGTAATTTGCCGATTGGTTTCAGAACGGCTTGCATTGAAATATACCAGGTTTTGCCACACATTCATTGTGGAACAAAAGTGATTTTCTCGGCGAGTTAAGCATTTTGAGTGATTTGCCGATTGGTTTCTGAACGTCTTGCATCGAAATTTACTATTTTTTGCCATACATTCATTGTGGAACAAAAGTGATTTTCTCGACGAGTTAAGCATTTTGAGTAATTTGCCGATTAGTTTCAGAACGGCTTGCATCACAATTAACTATTTTTTGCCAGGCATTCATTGTGGAACAAAAGTGATTTTCTCGGCGAGTTAAGCATTTTGAGTAATTTGCCGATTGGTTTCAGAACGTCTTGCATTGAAATTATCTATTTTTTGCGAACCATTCATTGTGGATCAAAAGTGGTTTTCTCGGCGAGTTAAGCATTTTGAGTAATTTGCCGATTGGTTTCAGAACGGCTTGCATTGAAATTTACCATTTTTTGCCAGCCATTCATTGTGGAACAAAAGTGATTTTCTCGGCGAGTTAAGCATTTTGAGTAATTTGCCGATTAGTTTCAGAACGGCTTGCATCACAATTAAGTATTTTTTGCCAGGCATTCATTGTGGAACAAAAGTGATTTTCTCGGCGAGTTAAGCATTTTGAGTAATTTGCCGATTGGTTTCAGAACGTCTTGCATTGAAATTTTCTATTTTTTGCCAGACATTCATTGTGGAACAAAAGTGATTTTCTCGGCGAGTTAAGCATTTTGAGTAATTTGCCGATTAGTTTCAGAACGGCTGGCATCACAATTAACTATTTTTTGCCAGGTATTCATTGTGGGAAAAAAGTGATTTTCTCGGCGAGTTACGCATTTTGAGTAATTTGCCGATTGGTTTCAGAACGTCTTGCATCGAAATTAACTATTTTTTGCCAGCCATTCATTGTGGAACAAAAGTGATTTTCTCGGCGAGTTAAGCATTTTGAGTAATTTACCGATTGGTTTCAGAACGTCTTGCATTGAAATTTACTATTTTTTGCCAGACATTCATTGTGGAACAAAACTGATTTTCTCGGCGAGTTAAGCATTTTGAGTAATTTGCCGATTACTTTCAGAACGGCTTGCATCACAATTAACTATTTTTTGCAAGGCATTCATTGTGGAACAAACGTGATATTCTCGGCGAGTTAAGCATTTTGAGTAATTTGCCGATTGGTTTCAGAACGTCTTGCATTGAAATTTACTATTTTTTGCCAGACATTCATTGTGGAACAAAACTGATTTTCTCGGCGAGTTAAGCATTTTGAGTAATTTGCCGATTACTTTCAGAACGGCTTGCATCACAATTAACTATTTTTTGCAAGGCATTCATTGTGGAACAAAAGTGATTTTCTCGGCGAGTTAAGCATTTTGAGTAATTTACCGATTGATTTCAGAACGTCTTGCATTGAAATTTACTATTTTTTGCCAGACATTCATTGTGGAACAAAACTGATTTTCTCGGCGAGTTAAGCATTTTGAGTAATTTGCCGATTACTTTCAGAACGGCTTGCATCACAATTAACTATTTTTTGCAAGGCAATCATTGTGGAACAAAAGTGATTTTCACGGCGAGTTAAGCATTTTGAGTAATTTGCCGATTGGTTTCAGAACGTCTTGCATTGAAATTAACTATTTTTTGCGAACCATTCATTTTGGAACAAAAGTGATTTTCTCGGCGAGTTAAGCATTTTGAGTAATTTGTCGATTGGTTTCAGAATGTCTAGCATTGAAATTAACTATTTTTTGCCAACCATTCATTGTGGGAAAAATGTAATTTTCTCGGCGAGTTAAGCATTTTGAGTAATTTGCCGATTGGTTTCAGAACGGCTTGCATCACAATTAACTATTTTTTGCCAGGCATTCATTGTGGAACAAAAGCGATTTTCTCGGCGAGTTAAGCATTTTGAGTAATTTGCCGATTGGTTTCAGAACGGCTTGCATCGAAATTAAGTATTTTTTGCCAGACATTCATTGTGGAACAAAAGTGATTTTCTCGGCGAGTTGAGCATTTTGAGTAATTTGCCGATTGGTTTCAGAACGGCTTGCATTGAAATTCACTATTTTTTGCCAGACATTCATTGTGGAAAGAAAGTGATTTTCTCGGCGAGTTAAGCATTTTGAGTAATTTGCCGATTTGTTTCAGAACGTCTTGCATTGAAATTAACTATTTTTTGCGAACCATTCATTGTGGAACAAAAGTGGTTTTCTCGGCGCGTTAAGCATTTTGAGTAATTTGCCGATTGGTTTCAGAATGTCTTGCATTGAAATTAACTATTTTTTGCCAACCATTCATTGTGGGAAAAAAGTGATTTTCTCGGCGAGTTAAGCATTTTGAGTAATTTGCCGATTGGTTTCAGAACGTCTTGCATTGAAATTTACTATTTTTTGCCAGACATTCATTGTGGAACAAAAGTGATTTTCTCGGCGAGTTAAGCATTTTGAGTAAGTTGCCGATTGGTTTCAGAACGGCTTGCATTGAAATTTAACATTTTTTGCCAGACATTCATTGTTGGGAAAATGTGATTTTCTCGGCGACTTAAGCATTTTGAGTAATTTGCCGATTAGTTTCAGAACGGCTTCCATCACAATTAACTATTTTTTGCCAGGCATTCATTGTGGAACAAAAGTGATTTTCTCGGCGAGTTAAGCATTTTGAGTAATTTGCCGATTGGTTTCAGAACGGCTTGCATTGAAATATACCAGGTTTTGCCACACATTCATTGTGGAACAAAAGTGATTTTCTCGGCGAGTTAAGCATTTTGAGTGATTTGCCGATTGGTTCCTGAACGTCTTGCATAGAAATTTACTATTTTTTGCCATACATTCATTGTGGAACAAAAGTGATTTTCTCGACGAGTTAAGCATTTTGAGTAATTTGCCGATTAGTTTCAGAACGGCTTGCATCACAATTAACTATTTTTTGCCAGGCATTCATTGTGGAACAAAAGTGATTTTCTCGGCGAGTTAAGCATTTTGAGTAATTTGCCGATTGGTTTCAGAACGTCTTGCATTGAAATTATCTATTTTTTGCGAACCATTCATTGTGGATCAAAAGTGGTTTTCTCGGCGAGTTAAGCATTTTGAGTAATTTGCCGATTGGTTTCAGAACGGCTTGCATTGAAATTTACCATTTTTTGCCAGACATTCATTGTGGAACAAAAGTGATTTTCTCGGCGAGTTAAGCATTTTGAGTAATTTGCCGATTAGTTTCAGAACGGCTTGCATCACAATTAAGTATTTTTTGCCAGGCATTCATTGTGGAACAAAAGTGATTTTCTCGGCGAGTTAAGCATTTTGAGTAATTTGCCGATTGGTTTCAGAACGTCTTGCATTGAAATTTTCTATTTTTTGCCAGACATTCATTGTGGAACAAAAGTGATTTTCTCGGCGAGTTAAGCATTTTGAGTAATTTGCCGATTAGTTTCAGAACGGCTGGCATCACAATTAACTATTTTTTGCCAGGTATTCATTGTGGGAAACAAGTGATTTTCTCGGCGAGTTACGCATTTTGAGTAATTTGCCGATTGGTTTCAGAACGTCTTGCATCGAAATTAACTATTTTTTGCCAGCCATTCATTGTGGAACAAAAGTGATTTTCTCGGCGAGTTAAGCATTTTGAGTAATTTACCGATTGGTTTCAGAACGTCTTGCATTGAAATTTACTATTTTTTGCCAGACATTCATTGTGGAACAAAACTGATTTTCCCGGCGAGTTAAGCATTTTGAGTAATTTGCCGATTACTTTCAGAACGGCTTGCATCACAATTAACTATTTTTTGCAAGGCATTCATTGTGGAACAAAAGTGATTTTCTCGGCGAGTTAAGCATTTTGAGTAATTTGCCGATTGGTTTCAGAACGTCTTGCATTGAAATTTACTATTTTTTGCCAGACATTCATTGTGGAACAAAACTGATTTTCTCGGCGAGTTAAGCGTTTTGAGTAATTTGCCGATTACTTTCAGAACGGCTTGCATCACAATTAACTATTTTTTGCAAGGCATTCATTGTGGAACAAAAGTGATTTTCTCGGCGAGTTAAGCATTTTGAGTAATTTACCGATTGATTTCAGAACGTCTTGCATTGAAATTTACTATTTTTTGCCAGACATTCATTGTGGAACAAAACTGATTTTCTCGGCGAGTTAAGCATTTTGAGTAATTTGCCGATTACTTTCAGAACGGCTTGCATCACAATTAACTATTTTTTGCAAGGCATTCATTGTGGAACAAAAGTGATTTTCTCGGCGAGTTAAGCATTTTGAGTAATTTGCCGATTGGTTTCAGAACGTCTTGCATTGAAATTAACTATTTTTTGCGAACCATTCATTTTGGAACAAAAGTGATTTTCTCGGCGAGTTAAGCATTTTGAGTAATTTGTCGATTGGTTTCAGAATGTCTAGCATTGAAATTAACTATTTTTTGCCAACCATTCATTGTGGGAAAAATGTAATTTTCTCGGCGAGTTAAGCATTTTGAGTAATTTGCCGATTGGTTTCAGAACGGCTTGCATCACAATTAACTATTTTTTGCCAGGCATTCATTGTGGAACAAAAGCGATTTTCTCGGCGAGTTAAGCATTTTGAGTAATTTGCCGATTGGTTTCAGAACGGCTTGCATCGAAATTAAGTATTTTTTGCCAGACATTCATTGTGGAACAAAAGTGATTTTCTCGGCGAGTTGAGCATTTTGAGTAATTTGCCGATTGGTTTCAGAACGGCTTGCATTGAAATTTACCATTTTTTGCGAACCATTCTTTGTGGAACAAAAGTGATTTTCTCGGCGAGTTAAGCATTTTGAGTAATTTGCCGATTGGTTTCAGAACGGCTTGCATTGAAATTCACTATTTTTTGCCAGACATTCATTGTGGAAAGAAAGTGATTTTCTCGGCGAGTTAAGCATTTTGAGTAATTTGCCGATTTGTTTCAGAACGTCTTGCATTGAAATTAACTATTTTTTGCGAACCATTCATTGTGGAACAAAAGTGGTTTTCTCGGCGCGTTAAGCATTTTGAGTAATTTGCCGATTGGTTTCAGAATGTCTTGCATTGAAATTAACTATTTTTTGCCAACCATTCATTGTGGGAAAAAAGTGATTTTCTCGGCGAGTTAAGCATTTTGAGTAATTTGCCGATTGGTTTCAGAACGTCTTTCATTGAAATTTACTATTTTTTGCCAGACATTCATTGTGGAACAAAAGTGATTTTCTCGGCGAGTTAAGCATTTTGAGTAAGTTGCCGATTGGTTTCAGAACGGCTTGCATTGAAATTTAACATTTTTTGCCAGACATTCATTGTTGGGAAAATGTGATTTTCTCGGCGACTTAAGCATTTTGAGTAATTTGCCGATTAGTTTCAGAACGGCTTCCATCACAATTAACTATTTTTTGCCAGGCATTCATTGTGGAACAAAAGTGATTTTCTCGGCGAGTTAAGCATTTTGAGTAATTTGCCGATTGGTTTCAGAACGGCTTGCATTGAAATATACCAGGTTTTGCCACACATTCATTGTGGAACAAAAGTGATTTTCTCGGCGAGTTAAGCATTTTGAGTGATTTGCCGATTGGTTTCTGAACGTCTTGCATAGAAATTTACTATTTTTTGCCATACATTCATTGTGGAACAAAAGTGATTTTCTCGACGAGTTAAGCATTTTGAGTAATTTGCCGATTAGTTTCAGAACGGCTTGCATCACAATTAACTATTTTTTGCCAGGCATTCATTGTGGAACAAAAGTGATTTTCTCGGCGAGTTAAGCATTTTGAGTAATTTGCCGATTGGTTTCAGAACGTCTTGCATTGAAATTATCTATTTTTTGCGAACCATTCATTGTGGATCAAAAGTGGTTTTCTCGGCGAGTTAAGCATTTTGAGTAATTTGCCGATTGGTTTCAGAACGGCTTGCATTGAAATTTACCATTTTTTGCCAGCCATTCATTGTGGAACTAAAGTGATTTTCTCGGCGAGTTAAGCATTTTGAGTAATTTGCCGATTAGTTTCAGAACGGCTTGCATCACAATTAACTATTTTTTGCCAGGTATTCATTGTGGGAAAAAAGTGATTATTGCGGCGAGTTAAGCATTTTGAGTAATTTGCCGATTGGTTTCAGAACGTCTTGCATTGAAATTTACTATTTTTTGCCAGACATTCATTGTGGAACAAAAGTGATTTTCTCGGCGAATTAAGCATTTTGAGTAATTTGCCGATTGGTTTCAGAACGGCTTGCATTGAAATATACCAGGTTTTGCCAGACATTCATTGTGGCGAAAAAGTGATTTTCTCGGCGAGTTAAGCCTTTCGAGTAATTTGCAGATTGGTTTCAGAACGGCTTGCATCACAATTAACTATTTTTTGCCAGGCATTCATTGTGGAACAAAAGTGATTTTCTCGGTGAGTTAAGCATTTTGAGTAATTTGCCGATTGGTTTCAGAACGGCTTGCATCGAAATTAACTATTTTTTGCCAGCCACTCATTGTGGAACAAAAGTGATTTTCTCGGCGAGTTAAGCTTTTTGAGTAATTTGCCGATTGGTTTCAGAACGGCTTGCATTGAAATTCACTATTTTTTGCCAGACATTCATTGTGGAAAGAAAGTGATTTTCTCGGCGAGTTAAGCATTTTGAGTAATTTGCCGATTTGTTTCAGAACGTCTTGCATTGAAATTAACTATTTTTTGCGAACCATTCATTGTGGAACAAAAGTGGTTTTCTCGGCGCGTTAAGCATTTTGAGTAATTTGCCGATTGGTTTAAGAATGTCTTGCATTGAAATTAACTATTTTTGCCAACCATTCATTGTGGGAAAAAAGTGATTTTCTCGGCGAGTTAAGCATTTTGAGTAATTTGCCGATTGGTTTCAGAACGTCTTGCATTGAAATTTACTATTTTTTGCCAGACATTCATTGTGGAACAAAAGTGATTTTCTCGGCGAGTTAAGCATTTTGAGTAATTTGCCGATTGGTTTCAGAACGGCTTGCATTGAAATATACCAGGTTTTGCCAGACATTCATTGTGGCGAAAAAGTGATTTTCTCGGCGAGTTAAGCATTTCGAGTAATCTGCAGATTGGTTTCACAACGGCTTGCATCACAATTAACTATTTTTTGCCAGGCATTCATTGTGGAACAAAAGTGATTTTCTCGGCGAGTTAAGCATTTTGAGTAATTTGCCGATTGGTTTCAGAACGGCTTGCATCGAAATTAACTATTTTTTGCCAGCCACTCATTGTGGAACAAAAGTGATTTTCTCGGCGAGTTAAGCTTTTTGAGTAATTTGCCGATTGGTTTCAGAACGGCTTGCATTGAAATTCACTATTTTTTGCCAGACATTCATTGTGGAAAGAAAGTGATTTTCTCGGCGAGTTAAGCATTTTGAGTAATTTGCCGATTGGTTTCAGAACGGCTTGCATTGAAATTTAACATTTTTTGCCAGACATTCATTGTTGGGAAAATGTGATTTTCTCTGCGACTTAAGCATTTTGAGTAATTTGCCGATTAGTTTCAGAACGGCTTCCATCACAATTAACTATTTTTTGCCAGGCATTCATTGTGGAACAAAAGTGATTTTCTCGGCGAGTTAAGCATTTTGAGTAATTTGCCGATTGGTTTCAGAACGGCTTGCATTGAAATATACCAGATTTTGCCACACATTCATTGTGGAACAAAAGTGATTTTCTCGGCGAGTTAAGCATTTTGAGTGATTTGCCGATTGGTTTCAGAACGTCTGGCATTGAAATTTACTATTTTTTGCCAGACATTCATTGTGGAACAAAAGTGATTTTCTCGGCGAGTTAAGCATTTTGAGTAATTTGCCGATTAGTTTCAGAACGGCTTGCATCACAATTAACTATTTTTTGCCAGGCATTCATTGTGGAACAAAAGTGATTTTCTCGGCGAGTTAAGCATTTTGAGTAATTTGCCGATTGGTTTCAGAACGTCTTGCATTGAAATTATCTATTTTTTGCGAACCATTCATTGTGGATCAAAAGTGGTTTTCTCGGCGAGTTAAGCATTTTGAGTAATTTGCCGATTGGTTTCAGAATGTCTTGCATTGAAATTAACTATTTTTTGCCATTGTGGGAAAAAAGTAATTTTCTCGGCGAGTTAAGCATTTTGAGTAATTTGCCGATTGGTTTCAGAACGTCTTGCATTGAAATTTACTATTTTTTGCCAGACATTCATTGTGGAACAAAAGTGATTTTCTCGGCGAGTTAAGCATTTTGAGTAATTTGCCGATTAGTTTCAGAACGGCTTGCATCACAATTAACTATTTTTTGCCAGGCATTCATTGTGGAACAAAAGCGATTTTCTCGGCGAGTTAAGCATTTTGAGTGATTTGCCGATTGGTTTCAGAACGTCTGGCATTGAAATTTACTATTTTTTGCCAGACATTCATTGTGGAACAAAAGTGATTTTCTCGGCGAGTTAAGCATTTTGAGTAATTTGCCGATTAGTTTCAGAACGGCTTGCATCACAATGAACTATTTTTTGCCAGGCATTCATTGTGGAACAAAAGTGATTTTCTCGGCGAGTTAAGCATTTTGAGTAATTTGCCGATTGGTTTCAGAACGTCTTGCATTGAAATTATCTATTTTTTGCGAACCATTCATTGTGGATCAAAAGTGGTTTTCTCGGCGAGTTAAGCATTTTGAGTAATTTGCCGATTGGTTTCAGAATGTCTTGCATTGAAATTAACTATTTTTTTGCCATTGTGGGAAAAAAGTAATTTTCTCGGCGAGTTAAGCATTTTGAGTAATTTGCCGATTGGTTTCAGAACGTCTTGCATTGAAATTTACTATTTTTTGCCAGACATTCATTGTGGAACAAAAGTGATTTTCTCGGCGAGTTAAGCATTTTGAGTAATTTGCCGATTAGTTTCAGAACGGCTTGCATCACAATTAACTATTTTTTGCCAGGCATTCATTGTGGAACAAAAGTGATTTTCACGGCGAGTGAAGCATTTTGAGTAATTTGCCGATTGGTTTCAGAACAGCTTGCATTGAAATTAAGTATTTTTTGCCAGACATTCATTGTGGGGAAAAAGTGATTTTCTCGGCGAGTTAAGCATTTTGAGTAATTTGCCGATTGGTTTCAGAACGGCTTGCATCACAATTAACTATTTTTTGCCAGGCATTCATTGTGGAACAAAAGTGATTTTCTCGGCGAGTTTAGCATTTTGAGTAATTTGCCGATTGGTTTCAGAACGTCTTGCATTGAAATTAACTATTTTTTGCCAACCATTCATTGTGGGACAAAAGTAATTTTCTCGGCGAGTTAAGCATTTTGAGTAATTTGCCGATTGGTTTCAGAACGTCTTGCATTGAAATTTACTATTTTTTGCCAGACATTCATTGTGGAACAAAAGTGATTTTCTCGGCGAGTTAAGCATTTTGAGTAATTTGCCGATTGGTTTCAGAACGGCTTGCATTGAAATTTACCATTTTTTGCCAGACATTCATTGTGGGGAAAAAGTGATTTTCTCGGCGAGTTAAGCATTTTGAGTAATTTGCCGATTGGTTTCAGAACGGCTTGCATCACAATTGACTATTTTTTGCCAGGCATTCATTGTGGAACAAAAGCGATTTTCTCGGCGAGTTAAGCATTTTGAGTAATTTGCCGATTGGTTTCAGAACGGCTTGCATCGAAATTAAGTATTTTTTGCCAGCCATTCATTGTGGAACAAAAGTGATTTTCTCGGCGAGTTGAGCATTTTGAGTAATTTGCCGATTGGTTTCAGAACGGCTTGCATTGAAATTTACCATTTTTTGCCAGCCATTCATTGTGGAACAAAAGTGATTTTCTCGGCGAGTTAAGCATTTTGAGTAATTTGCCGATTAGTTTCAGAACGGCTTGCATCACAATTAACTATTTTTTGCCAGGCATTCATTGTGGAACAAAAGTGATTTTCACGGCGAGTTAAGCATTTTGAGTAATTTGCCGATTGGTTTCAGAACGTCTTGCATTGAAATTAACTATTTTTTGCGAACCATTCATTTTGGAACAAAAGTGATTTTCTCGGCGAGTTAAGCATTTTGAGTAATTTGCCGATTGGTTTCAGAACGGCTTGCATTGAATTTTACCATTTTTTGCCAGACATTCATTGTGGAACAAAAGTGAGTTTCTCGGCGAGTGAAGCATTTTGAGTAATTTGCCGATTGGTTTCAGAACGGCTTGCATCACAATTGACTATTTTTTGCCAGGCATTCATTGTGGAACAAAAGCGATTTTGTCGGCGAGTTAAGCATTTTGAGTAATTTGCCGATTGGTTTCAGAACGGCTTGCATCGAAATTAAGTATTTTTTGCCAGCCAGTCATTGTGGAACAAAAGTGATTTTCTCGGCGAGTTGAGCATTTTGAGTAATTTGCCGATTGGTTTCAGAACGGCTTGCATTGAAATTTACCATTTTTTGCCAGCCATTCATTGTGGAACAAAAGTGATTTTCTCGGCGAGTTAAGCATTTTGAGTAATTTGCCGAGTGGTTTCAGAACGGCTTGCATTGCAATTCACTATTTTTTGCCAGACATTCACTGTGGGGGGAAAAGTGATTTTCCCGGCGAGTTAAGCATTTTGAGTAATTTGCCGATTGGTTTCAGAACGGCTTGCATCACAATTAACTATTTTTTGCCAGGTATTCATTGTGGGAAAAAAGTGATTTTCTCGGCGAGTTAAGCATTTTGAGTAATTTGCCGATTGGTTTCAGAACGTCTTGCATTGAAATTTACCATTTTTTGCCAGACATTCATTGTTGGGAAAAGGTGATTGTCTCGGTGAGTTAAGCATTTTGAGTAATTTGCCGATTGGTTTCAGAACGGCTTGCATCACAATTAACTATTTTTTGCCAGGCATTCACTGTGGAACAAAAGCGATTTTCTCGGCGAGTTAAGCATTTTGAGTAATTTGCCGATTGGTTTCAGAACGTCTTGCATTGAAATTTACTATTTTTTGCCAGACATTCATTGTGGAACAAAAGTGATTTTCTCGGCGAGTTAAGCTTTTTGAGTAATTTGCCGATTAGTTTCAGAACGGCTTGCATCACAATTAACTATTTTTTGCCAGGCATTCATTGTGGAACAAAAGTGATTTTCTCGGCGAGTTTAGCATTTTGAGTAATTTGCCGATTGGTTTCAGAACGTCTTGCATTGAAATTAACTATTTTTTGCCAACCATTCATTGTGGGAAAAAAGTAATTTTCTCGGCGAGTTAAGCATTTTGAGTAATTTGCCGATTGGTTTCAGAACGTCTTGCATTGAAATTTACTATTTTCTGCCAGACATTCATTGTGGAACAAAAGTGATTTTCTCGGCGAGTTAAGCATTTTGAGTAATTTGCCGATTGGTTTCAGAACGGCTTGCATTGAAATTTACCATTTTTTGCCAGACATTCATTGTGGGGAAAAAGTGATTTTCTCGGCGAGTTAAGCATTTTGAGTAATTTGCCGATTGGTTTCAGAATGTCTAGCATTGAAATTAACTATTTTTTGCCATTGTGGGAAAAAAGTAATTTTCTCGGCGAGTTAAGCATTTTGAGTAATTTGCCGATTGGTTTCAGAACGTCTTGCATTGAAATTTACTATTTTTTGCCAGACATTCATTGTGGAACAAAAGTGATTTTCTCGGCGAGTGAAGCATTTTGAGTAATTTGCCGATTAGTTTCAGAACGGCTTGCATCACAATTAACTATTTTTTGCCAGGCATTCATTGTGGAACAAAAGTGATTTTCTCGGCGAGTTTAGCATTTTGAGTAATTTGCCGATTGGTTTCAGAACGGCTTGCATTGAAATTTACCATTTTTTGCCAGACATTCATTGTTGGGAAAAGGTGATTGTCTCGGTGAGTTAAGCATTTTGAGTAATTTGCCGATTGGTTTCAGAACGGCTTGCATCACAATTAACTATTTTTTGCCAGGCATTCACTGTGGAACAAAAGCGATTTTCTCGGCGAGTTAAGCATTTTGAGTAATTTGCCGATTGGTTTCAGAACGTCTTGCATTGAAATTTACTATTTTTTGCCAGACATTCATTGTGGAACAAAAGTGATTTTCTCGGCGAGTTAAGCTTTTTGAGTAATTTGCCGATTAGTTTCAGAACGGCTTGCATCACAATTAACTATTTTTTGCCAGGCATTCATTGTGGAACAAAAGTGATTTTCTCGGCGAGTTTAGCATTTTGAGTAATTTGCCGATTGGTTTCAGAACGTCTTGCATTGAAATTTACTATTTTCTGCCATTCATTGTGGAACAAAAGTGATTTTCTCGGCGAGTTAAGCATTTTGAGTAATTTGCCGATTGGTTTCAGAACGGCTTGCATTGAAATTTACCATTTTTTGCCAGACATTCATTGTGGGGAAAAAGTGATTTTCTCGGCGAGTTAAGCATTTTGAGTAATTTGCCGATTGGTTTCAGAATGTCTAGCATTGAAATTAACTATTTTTTGCCATTGTGGGAAAAAAGTAATTTTCTCGGCGAGTTAAGCATTTTGAGTAATTTGCCGATTGGTTTCAGAACGTCTTGCATTGAAATTTACCATTTTTTGCCAGACATTCATTGTGGAACAAAAGTGATTTTCTCGGCGAGTGAAGCATTTTGAGTAATTTGCCGATTAGTTTCAGAACGGCTTGCATCACAATTAACTATTTTTTGCCAGGCATTCATTGTGGAACAAAAGTGATTTTCTCGGCGAGTTTAGCATTTTGAGTAATTTGCCGATTGGTTTCAGAACGTCTTGCATTGAAATTTACTATTTTCTGCCATTCATTGTGGAACAAAAGTGATTTTCTCGGCGAGTTAAGCATTTTGAGTAATTTGCCGATTGGTTTCAGAACGGCTTGCATTGAAATTTACCATTTTTTGCCAGACATTCATTGTGGGGAAAAAGTGATTTTCTCGGCGAGTTAAGCATTTTGAGTAATTTGCCGATTGGTTTCAGAATGTCTAGCATTGAAATTAACTATTTTTTGCCATTGTGGGAAAAAAGTAATTTTCTCGGCGAGTTAAGCATTTTGAGTAATTTGCCGATTGGTTTCAGAACGTCTTGCATTGAAATTTACTATTTTTTGCCAGACATTCATTGTGGAACAAAAGTGATTTTCTCGGCGAGTTAAGCTTTTTGAGTAATTTGCCGATTAGTTTCAGAACGGCTTGCATCACAATTAACTATTTTTTGCCAGGCATTCATTGTGGAACAAAAGTGATTTTCTCGGCGAGTTTAGCATTTTGAGTAATTTGCCGATTGGTTTCAGAACGTCTTGCATTGAAATTTACTATTTTCTGCCATTCATTGTGGAACAAAAGTGATTTTCTCGGCGAGTTAAGCATTTTGAGTAATTTGCCGATTGGTTTCAGAACGGCTTGCATTGAAATTTACCATTTTTTGCCAGACATTCATTGTGGGGAAAAAGTGATTTTCTCGGCGAGTTAAGCATTTTGAGTAATTTGCCGATTGGTTTCAGAATGTCTAGCATTGAAATTAACTATTTTTTGCCATTGTGGGAAAAAAGTAATTTTCTCGGCGAGTTAAGCATTTTGAGTAATTTGCCGATTGGTTTCAGAACGTCTTGCATTGAAATTTACTATTTTTTGCCAGACATTCATTGTGGAACAAAAGTGATTTTCTCGGCGAGTGAAGCATTTTGAGTAATTTGCCGATTAGTTTCAGAACGGCTTGCATCACAATTAACTATTTTTTGCCAGGCATTCATTGTGGAACAAAAGTGATTTTCTCGGCGAGTTTAGCATTTTGAGTAATTTGCCGATTGGTTTCAGAACGTCTTGCATTGAAATTAACTATTTTTTGCCAACCATTCATTGTGGGAAAAAAGTAATTTTCTCGGCGAGTTAAGCATTTTGAGTAATTTGCCGATTGGTTTCAGAACGTCTTGCATTGAAATTTACTATTTTTTGCCAGACATTCATTGTGGAACAAAAGTGATTTTCTCGGCGAGTTAAGCATTTTGAGTAATTTGCCGATTGGTTTCAGAACGGCTTGCATTGAAATTTACCATTTTTTGCCAGACATTCATTGTGGGGAAAAAGTGATTTTCTCGGCGAGTTAAGCATTTTGAGTAATTTGCCGATTGGTTTCAGAATGTCTAGCATTGAAATTAACTATTTTTTGCCATTGTGGGAAAAAAGTAATTTTCTCGGCGAGTTAAGCATTTTGAGTAATTTGCCGATTGGTTTCAGAACGTCTTGCATTGAAATTTACTATTTTTTGCCAGACATTCATTGTGGAACAAAAGTGATTTTCTCGGCGAGTGAAGCATTTTGAGTAATTTGCCGATTAGTTTCAGAACGGCTTGCATCACAATTAACTATTTTTTGCCAGGCATTCATTGTGGAACAAAAGTGATTTTCTCGGCGAGTTTAGCATTTTGAGTAATTTGCCGATTGGTTTCAGAACGTCTTGCATTGAAATTAACTATTTTTTGCCAACCATTCATTGTGGGAAAAAAGTAATTTTCTCGGCGAGTTAAGCATTTTGAGTAATTTGCCGATTGGTTTCAGAACGTCTTGCATTGAAATGTACTATTTTTTGCCAGACATTCATTGTGGAACAAAAGTGATTTTCTCGGCGAGTTAAGCATTTTGAGTAATTTGCCGATTGGTTTCAGAACGGCTTGCATTGAAATTTACCATTTTTTGCCAGACATTCATTGTGGGGGAAAAGTGATTTTCTCGGCGAGTTAAGCATTTTGAGTAATTTGCCGATTGGTTTCAGAACGGCTTGCATCACAATTGACTATTTTTTGCCAGGCATTCATTGTGGAACAAAAGCGATTTTCTCGGCGAGTTAAGCATTTTGAGTAATTTGCCGATTGGTTTCAGAACGGCTTGCATCGAAATTAAGTATTTTTTGCCAGCCAGTCATTGTGGAACAAAAGTGATTTTCTCGGCGAGTTGAGCATTTTGAGTAATTTGCCGATTGGTTTCAGAACGGCTTGCATTGAAATTTACCATTTTTTGCCAGCCATTCATTGTGGAACAAAAGTGATTTTCTCGGCGAGTTAAGCATTTTGAGTAATTTGCCGATTGGTTTCAGAACGGCTTGCATTGAAATATACCAGGTTTTGCCAGACATTCATTGTGGCGAAAAAGTGATTTTCTCGGCGAGTTAAGCATTTCGAGTAATTTGCAGATTGGTTTCACAACGGCTTGCATCACAATTAACTATTTTTTGCCAGGCATTCATTGTGGAACAAAAGTGATTTTCTCGGCGACTTAAGCATTTTGAGTAATTTGCCGATTGGTTTCAGAACGGCTTGCATCGAAATTAACTATTTTTTGCCAGCCACTCATTGTGGAACAAAAGTGATTTTCTCGGCGAGTTAAGCTTTTTGAGTAATTTGCCGATTGGTTTCAGAACGGCTTGCATTGAAATTCACTATTTTTTGCCAGACATTCATTGTGGAAAGAAAGTGATTTTCTCGGCGAGTTAAGCATTTTGAGTAATTTGCCGATTGGTTTCAGAACGGCTTGCATTGAAATTTAACATTTTTTGCCAGACATTCATTGTTGGGAAAATGTGATTTTCTCGGCGACTTAAGCATTTTGAGTAATTTGCCGATTAGTTTCAGAACGGCTTCCATCACAATTAACTATTTTTTGCCAGGCATTCATTGTGGAACAAAAGTGATTTTCTCGGCGAGTTAAGCATTTTGAGTAATTTGCCGATTGGTTTCAGAACGGCTTGCATTGAAATATACCAGATTTTGCCACACATTCATTGTGGAACAAAAGTGATTTTCTCGGCGAGTTAAGCATTTTGAGTGATTTGCCGATTGGTTTCAGAACGTCTGGCATTGAAATTTACTATTTTTTGCCAGACATTCATTGTGGAACAAAAGTGATTTTCTCGGCGAGTTAAGCATTTTGAGTAATTTGCCGATTAGTTTCAGAACGGCTTGCATCACAATTAACTATTTTTTGCCAGGCATTCATTGTGGAACAAAAGTGATTTTCTCGGCGAGTTAAGCATTTTGAGTAATTTGCCGATTGGTTTCAGAACGTCTTGCATTGAAATTATCTATTTTTTGCGAACCATTCATTGTGGATCAAAAGTGGTTTTCTCGGCGAGTTAAGCATTTTGAGTAATTTGCCGATTGGTTTCAGAATGTCTTGCATTGAAATTAACTATTTTTTGCCATTGTGGGAAAAAAGTAATTTTCTCGGCGAGTTAAGCATTTTGAGTAATTTGCCGATTGGTTTCAGAACGTCTTGCATTGAAATTTACTATTTTTTGCCAGACATTCATTGTGGAACAAAAGTGATTTTCTCGGCGAGTTAAGCATTTTGAGTAATTTGCCGATTAGTTTCAGAACGGCTTGCATCACAATGAACTATTTTTTGCCAGGCATTCATTGTGGAACAAAAGTGATTTTCTCGGCGAGTTAAGCATTTTGAGTAATTTGCCGATTGGTTTCAGAACGTCTTGCATTGAAATTATCTATTTTTTGCGAACCATTCATTGTGGATCAAAAGTGGTTTTCTCGGCGAGTTAAGCATTTTGAGTAATTTGCCGATTGGTTTCAGAATGTCTTGCATTGAAATTAACTATTTTTTTGCCATTGTGGGAAAAAAGTAATTTTCTCGGCGAGTTAAGCATTTTGAGTAATTTGCCGATTGGTTTCAGAACGGCTTGCATTGAATTTTACCATTTTTTGCCAGACATTCATTGTGGAACAAAAGTGAGTTTCTCGGCGAGTGAAGCATTTTGAGTAATTTGCCGATTGGTTTCAGAACGGCTTGCATCACAATTGACTATTTTTTGCCAGGCATTCATTGTGGAACAAAAGCGATTTTCTCGGCGAGTTAAGCATTTTGAGTAATTTGCCGATTGGTTTCAGAACGGCTTGCATCGAAATTAAGTATTTTTTGCCAGCCAGTCATTGTGGAACAAAAGTGATTTTCTCGGCGAGTTGAGCATTTTGAGTAATTTGCCGATTGGTTTCAGAACGGCTTGAATTGAAATTTTCCATTTTTTGCCAGCCATTCATTGTGGAACAAAAGTGATTTTCTCGGCGAGTTAAGCATTTTGAGTAATTTGCCGATTAGTTTCAGAACGGCTTGCATCACAATTAACTATTTTTTGCCAGGTATTCATTGTGGGAAAAAAGTGATTATTGCGGCGAGTTAAGCATTTTGAGTAATTTGCCGATTGGTTTCAGAACGTCTTGCATTGAAATTTACTATTTTTTGCCAGACATTCATTGTGGCGAAAAAGTGATTTTCTCGGCGAGTTAAGCATTTCGAGTAATTTGCAGATTGGTTTCAGAACGGCTTGCATCACAATTAACTATTTTTTGCCAGGCATTCATTGTGGAACAAAAGTGATTTTCTCGGCGAGTTAAGCATTTTGAGTAATTTGCCGATTGGTTTCAGAACGGCTTGCATCGAAATTAACTATTTTTTGCCAGCCACTCATTGTGGAACAAAAGTGATTTTCTCGGCGAGTTAAGCTTTTTGAGTAATTTGCCGATTGTTTTCAGAACGGCTTGCATTGCAATTCACTATTTTTTGCCAGACATTCACTGTGGGGGGAAAAGTGATTTTCCCGGCGAGTTAAGCATTTTGAGTAATTTGCCGATTGGTTTCAGAACGGCTTGCATCACAATTAACTATTTTTTGCCAGGTATTCATTGTGGGAAAAAAGTGATTTTCTCGGCGAGTTAAGCATTTTGAGTAATTTGCCGATTGGTTTCAGAACGTCTTGCATTGAAATTTATCATTTTTTGCCAGACATTCATTGTTGGGAAAAGGTGATTGTCTCGGTGAGTTAAGCATTTTGAGTAATTTGCCGATTGGTTTCAGAACGGCTTGCATCACAATTAACTATTTTTTGCCAGGCATTCACTGTGGAACAAAAGCGATTTTCTCGGCGAGTTAAGCATTTTGAGTAATTTGCCGATTGGTTTCAGAACGTCTTGCATTGAAATTTACTATTTTTTGCCAGACATTCATTGTGGAACAAAAGTGATTTTCTCGGCGAGTTAAGCTTTTTGAGTAATTTGCCGATTAGTTTCAGAACGGCTTGCATCACAATTAACTATTTTTTGCCAGGCATTCATTGTGGAACAAAAGTGATTTTCTCGGCCAGTTTAGCATTTTGAGTAATTTGCCGATTGGTTGCAGAACGTCTTGCATTGAAATTAACTATTTTTTGCCAACCATTCATTGTGGGAAAAAAGTAATTTTCTCGGCGAGTTAAGCATTTTGAGTAATTTGCCGATTGGTTTCAGAACGTCTTGCATTGAAATTTACTATTTTCTGCCAGACATTCATTGTGGAACAAAAGTGATTTTCTCGGCGAGTTAAGCATTTTGAGTAATTTGCCGATTGGTTTCAGAACGGCTTGCATTGAAATTTACCATTTTTTGCCAGACATTCATTGTGGAACAAAAGTGATTTTCTCGGCGAGTTTAGCATTTTGAGTAATTTGCCGATTGGTTTCGGAACGTCTTGCATTGAAATTTACTATTTTCTGCCATTCATTGTGGAACAAAAGTGATTTTCTCGGCGAGTTAAGCATTTTGAGTAATTTGCCGATTGGTTTCAGAACGGCTTGCATTGAAATTTACCATTTTTTGCCAGACATTCATTGTGGGGAAAAAGTGATTTTCTCGGCGAGATAAGCATTTTGAGTAATTTGCCGATTGGTTTCAGAATGTCTAGCATTGAAATTAACTATTTTTTGCCATTGTGGGAAAAAAGTAATTTTCTCGGCGAGTTAAGCATTTTGAGTAATTTGCCGATTGGTTTCAGAACGTCTTGCATTGAAATTTACTATTTTTTGCCAGACATTCATTGTGGAACAAAAGTGATTTTCTCGGCGAGTGAAGCATTTTGAGTAATTTGCCGATTAGTTTCAGAACGGCTTGCATCACAATTAACTATTTTTTGCCAGGCATTCATTGTGGAACAAAAGTGATTTTCTCGGCGAGTTTAGCATTTTGAGTAATTTGCCGATTGGTTTCAGAACGTCTTGCATTGAAATTAACTATTTTTTGCCAACCATTCATTGTGGGAAAAAAGTAATTTTCTCGGCGAGTTAAGCATTTTGAGTAATTTGCCGATTGGTTTCAGAACGTCTTGCATTGAAATTTACTATTTTTTGCCAGACATTCATTGTGGAACAAAAGTGATTTTCTCGGCGAGTTAAGCATTTTGAGTAATTTGCCGATTGGTTTCAGAACGGCTTGCATCACAATTGACTATTTTTTGCCAGGCATTCATTGTGGAACAAAAGCGATTTTCTCGGCGAGTTAAGCATTTTGAGTAATTTGCCGATTGGTTTCAGAACGGCTTGCATCGAAATTAAGTATTTTTTGCCAGCCAGTCATTGTGGAACAAAAGTGATTTTCTCGGCGAGTTGAGCATTTTGAGTAATTTGCCGATTGGTTTCAGAACGGCTTGCATTGAAATTTACCATTTTTTGCCAGCCATTCATTGTGGAACAAAAGTGATTTTCTCGGCGAGTTAAGCATTTTGAGTAATTTGCCGATTGGTTTCAGAACGGCTTGCATTGAAATATACCAGGTTTTGCCAGACATTCATTGTGGCGAAAAAGTGATTTTCTCGGCGAGTTAAGCATTTCGAGTAATTTGCAGATTGGTTTCACAACGGCTTGCATCACAATTAACTATTTTTTGCCAGGCATTCATTGTGGAACAAAAGTGATTTTCTCGGCGAGTTAAGCATTTTGAGTAATTTGCCGATTGGTTTCAGAACGGCTTGCATCGAAATTAACTATTTTTTGCCAGCCACTCATTGTGGAACAAAAGTGATTTTCTCGGCGAGTTAAGCTTTTTGAGTAATTTGCCGATTGGTTTCAGAACGGCTTGCATTGAAATTCACTATTTTTTGCCAGACATTCATTGTGGAAAGAAAGTGATTTTCTCGGCGAGTTAAGCATTTTGAGTAATTTGCCGATTGGTTTCAGAACGGCTTGCATTGAAATTTAACATTTTTTGCCAGACATTCATTGTTGGGAAAATGTGATTTTCTCGGCGACTTAAGCATTTTGAGTAATTTGCCGATTAGTTTCAGAACGGCTTCCATCACAATTAACTATTTTTTGCCAGGCATTCATTGTGGAACAAAAGTGATTTTCTCGGCGAGTTAAGCATTTTGAGTAATTTGCCGATTGGTTTCAGAACGGCTTGCATTGAAATATACCAGATTTTGCCACACATTCATTGTGGAACAAAAGTGATTTTCTCGGCGAGTTAAGCATTTTGAGTGATTTGCCGATTGGTTTCAGAACGTCTGGCATTGAAATTTACTATTTTTTGCCAGACATTCATTGTGGAACAAAAGTGATTTTCTCGGCGAGTTAAGCATTTTGAGTAATTTGCCGATTAGTTTCAGAACGGCTTGCATCACAATTAACTATTTTTTGCCAGGCATTCATTGTGGAACAAAAGTGATTTTCTCGGCGAGTTAAGCATTTTGAGTAATTTGCCGATTGGTTTCAGAACGTCTTGCATTGAAATTATCTATTTTTTGCGAACCATTCATTGTGGATCAAAAGTGGTTTTCTCGGCGAGTTAAGCATTTTGAGTAATTTGCCGATTGGTTTCAGAATGTCTTGCATTGAAATTAACTATTTTTTGCCATTGTGGGAAAAAAGTAATTTTCTCGGCGAGTTAAGCATTTTGAGTAATTTGCCGATTGGTTTCAGAACGTCTTGCATTGAAATTTACTATTTTTTGCCAGACATTCATTGTGGAACAAAAGTGATTTTCTCGGCGAGTTAAGCATTTTGAGTAATTTGCCGATTAGGTTCAGAACGGCTTGCATCACAATTAACTATTTTTTGCCAGGCATTCATTGTGGAACAAAAGCGATTTTCTCGGCGAGTTAAGCATTTTGAGTGATTTGCCGATTGGTTTCAGAACGTCTGGCATTGAAATTTACTATTTTTTGCCAGACATTCATTGTGGAACAAAAGTGATTTTCTCGGCGAGTTAAGCATTTTGAGTAATTTGCCGATTAGTTTCAGAACGGCTTGCATCACAATGAACTATTTTTTGCCAGGCATTCATTGTGGAACAAAAGTGATTTTCTCGGCGAGTTAAGCATTTTGAGTAATTTGCCGATTGGTTTCAGAACGTCTTGCATTGAAATTATCTATTTTTTGCGAACCATTCATTGTGGATCAAAAGTGGTTTTCTCGGCGAGTTAAGCATTTTGAGTAATTTGCCGATTGGTTTCAGAATGTCTTGCATTGAAATTAACTATTTTTTGCCATTGTGGGAAAAAAGTAATTTTCTCGGCGAGTTAAGCATTTTGAGTAATTTGCCGATTGGTTTCAGAACGTCTTGCATTGAAATTTACTATTTTTTGCCAGACATTCATTGTGGAACAAAAGTGATTTTCTCGGCGAGTTAAGCATTTTGAGTAATTTGCCGATTGGTTTCAGAACGTCTTGCATTGCAATTAACTATTTTTTGCGAACCATTCATTGTGGAACAAAAGTGGTTTTCTCGGCGAGTTAAGCATTTTGAGTAATTTGCCGATTGGTTTCAGAACGTCTTGCATTGAAATTAACCATTTTTTGCCAGCCATTCATTGTGGAACAAAAGTGATTTTCTCGGCGAGTTAAGCATTTTGAGTAATTTGCCGATTGGTTTCACAACGGCTTGCATTGAAATTCACTATTTTTTGCCAGACATTCATTGTGGAAAGAAAGTGATTTTCTCAGCGAGTTAAGCATTTTGAGTAATTTCCCGATTGGTTTCAGAACGGCTTGCATTGAAATTTACTATTTTATTGCCAGACATTCATTGTGGAGTAAAAGTCATTTTCTCGGCGAGTTAAGCATTTTGAGTAATTTACCGATTGGTTTCAGAACGGCTTGCATTGGAATTTACTATTTTTTGCCAGACATTCATTGTGGAACAAAAGTGATTTTCTCGGTGAGTTAAGCATTTTGAGTAATTTCCCGATTGGTTTCAGAACGGCTTGCATCACAATTAACTATTATTTGCCAGACATTCATTGTGGAAAGAAAGTGATTTTCTCGGCGAGTTAAGCATTTTGAGTAATTTGCCGATTGGTTTCAGAACGTCTTGCATCAAAATGAACAATTTTTTGCCAGCCATTCATTCTGGGGAAAAAGTGATTTTCTCGGCGAGTTAAGCATTTTGAGTAATTTGCCGATTGGTTTCAGAACGTCTTGCATTGAAATTAACTATTTTTTGCGAACCATTCATTGTGGAACAAAAGTGGTTTTCTCGGCGAGTTAAGCATTTTGAGTAATTTACCGATTGGTTTCAGAATGTCTTGCATTGAAATTAACTATTTTTTGCCAACCATTCATTGTGGGGAAAAAAGTAATTTTCTCGGCGAGTTAAGCATTTTGAGTAATTTGCCGATTGGTTTCAGAACGGCTTGCATCACAATTAACTATTTTTTGCCAGGCATTAATTGTGGAACAAAAGCGATTTTCTCGGCGAGTGAAGCATTTTGAGTAATTTGCCGATTGGTTTCAGAACGGCTTGCATCGAAATTAAGTATTTTTTGCCAGCCATTCATTGTGGAACAAAAGTGATTTTCTAGGCGAGTTGAGCATTTTGAGTAATTTGCCGATTGGTTTCAGAATGTCTTGCATTGAAATTAACTATTTTTTGCCAACCATTCATTGTGGGAAAAAAGTGATTTTCTCGGCGAGTTAAGCATTTTGAGTAATTTGCCGATTGGTTTCAGAACGTCTTGCATTGAAATTAACCATTTTTTGCCAGCCATTCATTGTGGAACAAAAGTGATTTTCTCGGCGAGTTTAGCATTTTGAGTAATTTGCCGATTGGTTTCACAACGGCTTGCATTGAAATTCACTATTTTTTGCCAGACATTCATTGTGGAAAGAAAGTGATTTTCTCAGCGAGTTAAGCATTTTGAGTAATTTCCCGATTGGTTTCAGAACGGCTTGCATTGAAATTTACTATTTTATTGCCAGACATTCATTGTGGAGTAAAAGTCATTTTCTCGGCGAGTTAAGCATTTTGAGTAATTTACCGATTGGTTTCAGAACGGCTTGCATTGGAATTTACTATTTTTTGCCAGACATTCATTGTGGAACAAAAGTGATTTTCTCGGTGAGTTAAGCATTTTGAGTAATTTCCCGATTGGTTTCAGAACGGCTTGCATCACAATTAACTATTATTTGCCAGACATTCATTGTGGAAAGAAAGTGATTTTCTCGGCGAGTTAAGCATTTTGAGTAATTTGCCGATTGGTTTCAGAACGTCTTGCATCAAAATGAACAATTTTTTGCCAGCCATTCATTCTGGGGAAAAAGTGATTTTCTCGGCGAGTTAAGCATTTTGAGTAATTTGCCGATTGGTTTCAGAACGTCTTGCATTGAAATTAACTATTTTTTGCGAACCATTCATTGTGGAACAAAAGTGGTTTTCTCGGCGAGTTAAGCATTTTGAGTAATTTACCGATTGGTTTCAGAATGTCTTGCATTGAAATTAACTATTTTTTGCCAACCATTCATTGTGGGAAAAAAGTAATTTTCTCGGCGAGTTAAGCATTTTGAGTAATTTGCCGATTGGTTTCAGAACGGCTTGCATCACAATTAACTATTTTTTGCCAGGCATTAATTGTGGAACAAAAGCGATTTTCTCGGCGAGTGAAGCATTTTGAGTAATTTGCCGATTGGTTTCAGAACGGCTTGCATCGAAATTAAGTATTTTTTGCCAGCCATTCATTGTGGAACAAAAGTGATTTTCTAGGCGAGTTGAGCATTTTGAGTAATTTGCCGATTGGTTTCAGAATGTCTTGCATTGAAATTAACTATTTTTTGCCAACCATTCATTGTGGGAAAAAAGTGATTTTCTCGGCGAGTTAAGCATTTTGAGTAATTTGCCGATTGGTTTCAGAACGTCTTGCATTGAAATTCACTATTTTTTGCCAGACATTCACTGTGGGGGGAAAAGTGATTTTCCCGGCGAGTTAAGCATTTTGAGTAATTCGCCGATTGGTTTCAGAACGGCTTGCATCACAATTAACTATTTTTTGCCAGGCATTCATTGTGGAACAAAAGTGATTTTCTCGGCGAGTTAAGCATTTTGAGTAATTTGCCGATTGGTTTCAGAACGGCTTGCATCGAAATTAACTATTTTTTGCCAGCCATTCATTGTGGAACAAAAGTGATTTTCTCGGCGAGTTAAGCATTTTGAGTAATTTGCCGATTGGTTTCAGAACGGCTTGCATCACAATTAACCTTTTTTGCCCCTCATTCATTGTGGAACAAAAGTTATTTTCTCAGCGAGTTAAGCATTTTGAGTAATTTCCCGATTGGTTTCAGAACGGCTTGCATTGAAATTTACTATTTTATTGCCAGACATTCATTGTGGAGTAAAAGTCATTTTCTCGGCGAGTTAAGCATTTTGAGTAATTTACCGATTGGTTTCAGAACGGCTTGCATTGAAATATACCAGGTTTTGCCAGGCATTCATTGTGGAACAAAAGTGATTTTCTCGGCGAGTTAAGCATTTTGAGTAATTTGCCGATTGGTTTCAGAACGTCTTGCATCAAAATGAACAATTTTTTGCCAGCCATTCATTCTGGGGAAAAAGTGATTTTCTCGGCGAGTTCAGCATTTTGAGTAAATTACCGATTGGTTTCAGAACGGCTTGCATTGAAATTAACTATTTTTTGCGAACCATTCATTGTGGGGAAAAGTGGTTTTCTCGGCGAGTTAAGCATTTTGAGTAATTTGCCGATTGGTTTCAGAACGTCTTGCATTGAAATTTACTATTTTTTGCCAGACATTCATTGTGGAACAAAAGTGATTTTCTCGGCGAGTTAAGCATTTTGAGTAATTTGCCGATTAGTTTCAGAACGGCTTGCATCACAATTAACTATTTTTTGCCAGGCATTCAGTGTGGAACAAAAGTGATTTTCTCGGCGAGTTAAGCATTTTGAGTAATTTGCCGATTGGTTTCAGAACGTCTTGCATTGAAATTAACTATTTTTTGCGAACCATTCATTGTGGAACAAAATTGGTTTTCTCGGCGAGTTAAGCATTTTGAGTAATTTACCGATTGGTTTCAGAATGTCTTGCATTGAAATTAACTATTTTTTGCCAACCATTCATTGTGGGAAAAAAGTAATTTTCTCGGCGAGTTAAGCATTTTGAGTAATTTGCCGATTGGTTTCAGAACGGCTTGCATCACAATTAACTATTTTTTGCCAGGCATTAATTGTGGAACAAAAGCGATTTTCTCGGCGAGTGAAGCATTTTGAGTAATTTGCCGATTGGTTTCAGAACGGCTTGCATCGAAATTAAGTTTTTTTTGCCAGCCATTCATTGTGGAACAAAAGTGATTTTCTCGGCGAGTTGAGCATTTTGAGTAATTTGCCGATTGGTTTCAGAACGTCTTTCATTGAAATTTACCATTTTTTGCCAGCCATTCATTGTGGGACAAAAGTGATTTTCTCGGCGAGTTAAGCATTTTGAGTAATTTGCCGATTGGTTTCAGAATGTCTAGCATTGAAATTAACTATTTTTTGCCATCCATTCATTGTGGGGAAAAAGTAATTTTCTCGGCGAGTTAAGCATTTTGAGTAATTTGCCGATTGGTTTCAGAACGTCTTGCATTGAATTTTACTATTTTTTGCCAGACATTCATTGTGGAACAAAAGTGATTTTCTCGGCGAGTGAAGCATTTTGAGTAATTTGCCGATTGGTTTCAGAACGGCTTGCATCACAATTAACTATTTTTTGCCAGGCATTCATTGTGGAACAAAAGTGATTTTATCGGCGAGTTAAGCATTTTGAGTAATTTGCCGATTGGTTTCAGAACGTCTTGCATTGAAATTAACTATTTTTTGCGAACCATTCATTGTGGAACAAAAGTGGTTTTCTCGGCGAGTTAAGCATTTTGAGTAATTTGCCGATTGGTTTCAGGATGTCTTGCATTGAAATTAACTATTTTTTGCCAACCATTCATTGTGGGAAAAAAGTAATTTTCTCGGCGAGTTAAGCATTTTGAGTAATTTGCCGATTGGTTTCAGAACGGCTTGCATCACAATTAACTATTTTTTGCCAGGCATTAATTGTGGAACAAAAGCGATTTTCTCGGCGAGTGAAGCATTTTGAGTAATTTGCCGATTGGTTTCAGAACGGCTTGCATCGAAATTAAGTATTTTTTGCCAGCCATTCATTGTGGAACAAAAGTGATTTTCTCGGCGAGTTGAGCATTTTGAGTAATTTGCCGATTGGTTTCAGAACGTCTTGCATTGAATTTTACTATTTTTTGCCAGACATTCATTGTGGAACAAAAGTGATTTTCTCGGCGAGTGAAGCATTTTGAGTAATTTGCCGATTGGTTTCAGAACGTCTTGCATTGAAATTTACTATTTTTTGCCAGACATTCATTGTGGAACAAAAGTGATTTTCTCGGCGAGTTAAGCATTTTGAGTAATTTGCCGATTAGTTTCAGAACGGCTTGCATCACAATTAACTATTTTTTGCCAGGCATTCAGTGTGGAACAAAAGTGATTTTCTCGGCGAGTTAAGCATTTTGAGTAATTTGCCGATTGGTTTCAGAACGTCTTGCATTGAAATTAACTATTTTTTGCGAACCATTCATTGTGGAACAAAATTGGTTTTCTCGGCGAGTTAAGCATTTTGAGTAATTTACCGATTGGTTTCAGAATGTCTTGCATTGAAATTAACTATTTTTTGCCAACCATTCATTGTGGGAAAAAAGTAATTTTCTCGGCGAGTTAAGCATTTTGAGTAATTTGCCGATTGGTTTCAGAACGGCTTGCATCACAATTAACTATTTTTTGCCAGGCATTAATTGTGGAACAAAAGCGATTTTCTCGGCGAGTGAAGCATTTTGAGTAATTTGCCGATTGGTTTCAGAACGGCTTGCATCGAAATTAAGTTTTTTTTGCCAGCCATTCATTGTGGAACAAAAGTGATTTTCTCGGCGAGTTGAGCATTTTGAGTAATTTGCCGATTGGTTTCAGAACGTCTTTCATTGAAATTTACCATTTTTTGCCAGCCATTCATTGTGGGACAAAAGTGATTTTCTCGGCGAGTTAAGCATTTTGAGTAATTTGCCGATTGGTTTCAGAATGTCTAGCATTGAAATTAACTATTTTTTGCCATCCATTCATTGTGGGGAAAAAGTAATTTTCTCGGCGAGTTAAGCATTTTGAGTAATTTGCCGATTGGTTTCAGAACGTCTTGCATTGAATTTTACTATTTTTTGCCAGACATTCATTGTGGAACAAAAGTGATTTTCTCGGCGAGTGAAGCATTTTGAGTAATTTGCCGATTGGTTTCAGAACGGCTTGCATCACAATTAACTATTTTTTGCCAGGCATTCATTGTGGAACAAAAGTGATTTTCTCGGCGAGTTAAGCATTTTGAGTAATTTGCCGATTGGTTTCAGAACGTCTTGCATTGAAATTAACTATTTTTTGCGAACCATTCATTGTGGAACAAAAGTGGTTTTCTCGGCGAGTTAAGCATTTTGAGTAATTTGCCGATTGGTTTCAGGATGTCTTGCATTGAAATTAACTATTTTTTGCCAACCATTCATTGTGGGAAAAAAGTAATTTTCTCGGCGAGTTAAGCATTTTGAGTAATTTGCCGATTGGTTTCAGAACGGCTTGCATCACAATTAACTATTTTTTGCCAGGCATTAATTGTGGAACAAAAGCGATTTTCTCGGCGAGTGAAGCATTTTGAGTAATTTGCCGATTGGTTTCAGAACGGCTTGCATCGAAATTAAGTATTTTTTGCCAGCCATTCATTGTGGAACAAAAGTGATTTTCTCGGCGAGTTGAGCATTTTGAGTAATTTGCCGATTGGTTTCAGAACGTCTTGCATTGAAATTTACCATTTTTTGCCAGCCATTCATTGTGGAACAAAAGTGATTTTCTCGGCGAGTTAACCATTTTGAGTAATTTGCCGATTGGTTTCAGAACGGCTTGGATCGAAATTAACTATTTTTTGCCAGCCATTCATTGTGGAACAAAAGTGATTTTCTCGGCGAGTTAAGCATTTTGAGTAATTTGCCGATTGGTTTCAGAACGGCTTGCACCACAATTAACCTTTTTTGCCACTCATTCATTGTGGAACAAAAGTGATTTTCTCGGCGAGTTGAGCATTTTGAGTAATTTACCGATTGGTTTCAGAACGGCTTGCATCACAATTAACTATTTTTTGCCAGCCATTCATTGTGGGACAAAAGTGATTTTCTCGGCGAGTTAAGCATTTTGAGTAATTTGCCGATTGGTTTCAGAACGTCTTGCATTGAAATTAACTATTTTTTGCGAACCATTCATTTTGGAACAAAAGTGATTTTCTCGGCGAGTTAAGCATTTTGAGTAATTTGCCGATTGGTTTCAGAATGTCTAGCATTGAAATTAACTATTTTTTGCCATCCATTCATTGTGGGGAAAAAGTAATTTTCTCGGCGAGTTAAGCATTTTGAGTAATTTGCCGATTGGTTTCAGAACGTCTTGCATTGAATTTTACTATTTTTTGCCAGACATTCATTGTGGAACAAAAGTGATTTTCTCGGCGAGTGAAGCATTTTGAGTAATTTGCCGATTGGTTTCAGAACGGCTTGCATCACAATTAACTATTTTTTGCCAGGCATTCATTGTGGAACAAAAGTGGTTTTCTCGGCGAGTTAAGCATTTTGAGTAATTTGCCGATTGGTTTCAGAACGTCTTGCATTGAAATTAACTATTTTTTGCGAACCATTCATTGTGGAACAAAAGTGGTTTTCTCGGCGAGTTAAGCATTTTGAGTAATTTGCCGATTGGTTTCAGTATGTCTTGCATTGAAATTAACTATTTTTTGCCAACCATTCATTGTGGGAAAAAAGTAATTTTCTCGGCGAGTTAAGCATTTTGAGTAATTTGCCGATTGGTTTCAGAACGGCTTGCATCACAATTAACTATTTTATGCCAGGCATTAATTGTGGAACAAAAGCGATTTTCTCGGCGAGTGAAGCATTTTGAGTAATTTGCCGATTGGTTTCAGAACGGCTTGCATCGAAATTAAGTATTTTTTGCCAGCCATTCATTGTGGAACAAAAGTGATTTTCTCGGCGAGTTGAGCATTTTGAGTAATTTGCCGATTGGTTTCAGAACGTCTTGCATTGAAATTTACCATTTTTTGCCAGCCATTCATTGTGGAACAAAAGTGATTTTCTCGGCGAGTTAACCATTTTGAGTAATTTGCCGATTGGTTTCAGAACGGCTTGGATCGAAATTAACTATTTTTTGCCAGCCATTCATTGTGGAACAAAAGTGATTTTCTCGGCGAGTTAAGCATTTTGAGTAATTTGCCGATTGGTTTCAGAAGGGCTTGCACCACAATTAACCTTTTTTGCCACTCATTCATTGTGGAACAAAAGTGATTTTCTCGGCGAGTTGAGCATTTTGAGTAATTTGCCGATTGGTTTCAGAACGTCTTGCATTGAAATTAACCATTTTTTGCCAGCCATTCATTGTGGAACAAAAGTGATTTTCTCGGCGAGTTAAGCATTTTGAGTAATTTGCCGATTGGTTTCACAACGGCTTGCATTGAAATTCACTATTTTTTGCCAGACATTCATTGTGGAAAGAAAGTGATTTTCTCAGCGAGTTAAGCATTTTGAGTAATTTCCCGATTGGTTTCAGAACGGCTTGCATTGAAATTTACTATTTTATTGCCAGACATTCATTGTGGAGTAAAAGTCATTTTCTCGGCGAGTTAAGCATTTTGAGTAATTTACCGATTGGTTTCAGAACGGCTTGCATTGGAATTTACTATTTTTTGCCAGACATTCATTGTGGAACAAAAGTGATTTTCTCGGTGAGTTAAGCATTTTGAGTAATTTCCCGATTGGTTTCAGAACGGCTTGCATCACAATTAACTATTATTTGCCAGACATTCATTGTGGAAAGAAAGTGATTTTCTCGGCGAGTTAAGCATTTTGAGTAATTTGCCGATTGGTTTCAGAACGTCTTGCATCAAAATGAACAATTTTTTGCCAGCCATTCATTCTGGGGAAAAAGTGATTTTCTCGGCGAGTTAAGCATTTTGAGTAATTTGCCGATTGGTTTCAGAACGTCTTGCATTGAAATTAACTATTTTTTGCGAACCATTCATTGTGGAACAAAAGTGGTTTTCTCGGCGAGTTAAGCATTTTGAGTAATTTACCGATTGGTTTCAGAATGTCTTGCATTGAAATTAACTATTTTTTGCCAACCATTCATTGTGGGAAAAAAGTAATTTTCTCGGCGAGTTCAGCATTTTGAGTAATTTGCCGATTGGTTTCAGAACGGCTTGCATCACAATTAACTATTTTTTGCCAGGCATTAATTGTGGAACAAAAGCGATTTTCTCGGCGAGTGAAGCATTTTGAGTAATTTGCCGATTGGTTTCAGAACGGCTTGCATCGAAATTAAGTATTTTTTGCCAGCCATTCATTGTGGAACAAAAGTGATTTTCTCGGCGAGTTGAGCATTTTGAGTAATTTGCCGATTGGTTTCAGAATGTCTTGCATTGAAATTAACTATTTTTTGCCAACCATTCATTGTGGGAAAAAAGTGATTTTCTCGGCGAGTTAAGCATTTTGAGTAATTTGCCGATTGGTTTCAGAACGTCTTGCATTGAAATTCACTATTTTTTGCCAGACATTCACTGTGGGGGGAAAAGTGATTTTCCCGGCGAGTTAAGCATTTTGAGTAATTCGCCGATTGGTTTCAGAACGGCTTGCATCACAATTAACTATTTTTTGCCAGGCATTCATTGTGGAACAAAAGTGATTTTCTCGGCGAGTTAAGCATTTTGAGTAATTTGCCGATTGGTTTCAGAACGGCTTGCATCGAAATTAACCTTTTTTGCCCCTCATTCATTGTGGAACAAAAGTGATTTTCTCAGCGAGTTAAGCATTTTGAGTAATTTCCCGATTGGTTTCAGAACGGCTTGCATTGAAATTTACTATTTTATTGCCAGACATTCATTGTGGAGTAAAAGTGATTTTCTCGGCGAGTTAAGCATTTTGAGTAATTTGCCGATTGGTTTCAGAACGTCTTGCATTGAAATTCACTATTTTTTGCCAGACATTCACTGTGGGGGGAAAAGTGATTTTCCCGGCGAGTTAAGCATTTTGAGTAATTCGCCGATTGGTTTCAGAACGGCTTGCATCACAATTAACTATTTTTTGCCAGGCATTCATTGTGGAACAAAAGTGATTTTCTCGGCGAGTTAAGCATTTTGAGTAATTTGCCGATTGGTTTCAGAACGGCTTGCATCGAAATTAACCTTTTTTGCCCCTCATTCATTGTGGAACAAAAGTGATTTTCTCAGCGAGTTAAGCATTTTGAGTAATTTCCCGATTGGTTTCAGAACGGCTTGCATTGAAATTTACTATTTTATTGCCAGACATTCATTGTGGAGTAAAAGTCATTTTCTCGGCGAGTTAAGCATTTTGAGTAATTTACCGATTGGTTTCAGAACGGCTTGCATTGAAATATACCAGGTTTTGCCAGGCATTCATTGTGGAACAAAAGTGATTTTCTCGGCGAGTTAAGCATTTTGAGTAATTTGCCGATTGGTTTCAGAAAGTCTTGCATCAAAATGAACAATTTTTTGCCAGCCATTCATTCTGGGGAAAAAGTGATTTTCTCGGCGAGTTCAGCATTTTGAGTAAATTGCCGATTGGTTTCAGAACGGCTTGCATTGAAATTAACTATTTTTTGCGAACCATTCATTGTGGGGAAAAGTGGTTTTCTCGGCGAGTTAAGCATTTTGAGTAATTTGCCGATTGGTTTCAGAACGTCTTGCATTGAAATTTACTATTTTTTGCCAGACATTCATTGTGGAACAAAAGTGATTTTCTCGGCGAGTTAAGCATTTTGAGTAATTTGCCGATTAGTTTCAGAACGGCTTGCATCACAATTAACTATTTTTTGCCAGGCATTCAGTGTGGAACAAAAGTGATTTTCTCGGCGAGTTAAGCATTTTGAGTAATTTGCCGATTGGTTTCAGAACGTCTTGCATTGAAATTAACTATTTTTTGCGAACCATTCATTGTGGAACAAAAGTGGTTTTCTCGGCGAGTTAAGCATTTTGAGTAATTTACCGATTGGTTTCAGAATGTCTTGCATTGAAATTAACTATTTTTTGCCAACCATTCATTGTGGGAAAAAAGTAATTTTCTCGGCGAGTTAAGCATTTTGAGTAATTTGCCGATTGGTTTCAGAACGGCTTGCATCACAATTAACTATTTTTTGCCAGGCATTAATTGTGGAACAAAAGCGATTTTCTCGGCGAGTGAAGCATTTTGAGTAATTTGCCGATTGGTTTCAGAACGGCTTGCATCGAAATTAAGTTTTTTTTGCCAGCCATTCATTGTGGAACAAAAGTGATTTTCTCGGCGAGTTGAGCATTTTGAGTAATTTGCCGATTGGTTTCAGAACGTCTTTCATTGAAATTTACCATTTTTTGCCAGCCATTCATTGTGGGACAAAAGTGATTTTCTCGGCGAGTTAAGCATTTTGAGTAATTTGCCGATTGGTTTCAGAATGTCTAGCATTGAAATTAACTATTTTTTGCCATCCATTCATTGTGGGGAAAAAGTAATTTTCTCGGCGAGTTAAGCATTTTAAGTAATTTGCCGATTGGTTTCAGAACGTCTTGCATTGAATTTTACTATTTTTTGCCAGACATTCATTGTGGAACAAAAGTGATTTTCTCGGCGAGTGAAGCATTTTGAGTAATTTGCCGATTGGTTTCAGAACGGCTTGCATCACAATTAACTATTTTTTGCCAGGCATTCATTGTGGAACAAAAGTGATTTTCTCGGCGAGTTAAGCATTTTGAGTAATTTGCCGATTGGTTTCAGAACGTCTTGCATTGAAATTAACTATTTTTTGCGAACCATTCATTGTGGAACAAAAGTGGTTTTCTCGGCGAGTTAAGCATTTTGAGTAATTTGCCGATTGGTTTCAGGATGTCTTGCATTGAAATTAACTATTTTTTGCCAACCATTCATTGTGGGAAAAAAGTAATTTTCTCGGCGAGTTAAGCATTTTGAGTAATTTGCCGATTGGTTTCAGAACGGCTTGCATCACAATTAACTATTTTTTGCCAGGCATTAATTGTGGAACAAAAGCGATTTTCTCGGCGAGTGAAGCATTTTGAGTAATTTGCCGATTGGTTTCAGAACGGCTTGCATCGAAATTAAGTATTTTTTGCCAGCCATTCATTGTGGAACAAAAGTGATTTTCTCGGCGAGTTGAGCATTTTGAGTAATTTGCCGATTGGTTTCAGAACGTCTTGCATTGAAATTTACCATTTTTTGCCAGCCATTCATTGTGGAACAAAAGTGATTTTCTCGGCGAGTTAACCATTTTGAGTAATTTGCCGATTGGTTTCAGAACGGCTTGGATCGAAATTAACTATTTTTTGCCAGCCATTCATTGTGGAACAAAAGTGATTTTCTCGGCGAGTTAAGCATTTTGAGTAATTTGCCGATTGGTTTCAGAACGGCTTGCACCACAATTAACCTTTTTTGCCACTCATTCATTGTGGAACAAAAGTGATTTTCTCGGCGAGTTGAGCATTTTGAGTAATTTACCGATTGGTTTCAGAACGGCTTGCATCACAATTAACTATTTTTTGCCAGCCATTCATTGTGGGACAAAAGTGATTTTCTCGGCGAGTTAAGCATTTTGAGTAATTTGCCGATTGGTTTCAGAACGTCTTGCATTGAAATTAACTATTTTTTGGGAACCATTCATTTTGGAACAAAAGTGATTTTCTCGGCGAGTTAAGCATTTTGAGTAATTTGCCGATTGGTTTCAGAATGTCTAGCATTGAAATTAACTATTTTTTGCCATCCATTCATTGTGGGGAAAAAGTAATTTTCTCGGCGAGTTAAGCATTTTGAGTAATTTGCCGATTGGTTTCAGAACGTCTTGCATTGAATTTTACTATTTTTTGAAAGACATTCATTGTGGAACAAAAGTGATTTTCTCGGCGAGTGAAGCATTTTGAGTAATTTGCCGATTGGTTTCAGAACGGCTTGCATCACAATTAACTATTTTTTGCCAGGCATTCATTGTGGAACAAAAGTGGTTTTCTCGGCGAGTTAAGCATTTTGAGTAATTTGCCGATTGGTTTCAGAACGTCTTGCATTGAAATTAACTATTTTTTGCGAACCATTCATTGTGGAACAAAAGTGGTTTTCTCGGCGAGTTAAGCATTTTGAGTAATTTGCCGATTGGTTTCAGGATGTCTTGCATTGAAATTAACTATTTTTTGCCAACCATTCATTGTGGGAAAAAAGTAATTTTCTCGGCGAGTTAAGCATTTTGAGTAATTTGCCGATTGGTTTCAGAACGGCTTGCATCACAATTAACTATTTTTTGCCAGGCATTAATTGTGGAACAAAAGCGATTTTCTCGGCGAGTGAAGCATTTTGAGTAATTTGCCGATTGGTTTCAGAACGGCTTGCATCGAAATTAAGTATTTTTTGCCAGCCATTCATTGTGGAACAAAAGTGATTTTCTCGGCGAGTTGAGCATTTTGAGTAATTTGCCGATTGGTTTCAGAACGTCTTGCATTGAAATTTACCATTTTTTGCCAGCCATTCATTGTGGAACAAAAGTGATTTTCTCGGCGAGTTAACCATTTTGAGTAATTTGCCGATTGGTTTCAGAACGGCTTGGATCGAAATTAACTATTTTTTGCCAGCCATTCATTGTGGAACAAAAGTGATTTTCTCGGCGAGTTAAGCATTTTGAGTAATTTGCCGATTGGTTTCAGAACGGCTTGCACCAAAATTAACCTTTTTTGCCACTCATTCATTGTGGAACAAAAGTGATTTTCTCGGCGAGTTGAGCATTTTGAGTAATTTACCGATTGGTTTCAGAACGGCTTGCATCACAATTGACTATTTTTTGCCAGCCATTCATTGTGCAACAAAAGTGATTTTCTCGGCGAGTTAAGCATTTTGAGTAATTTGCCGATTGGTTTCACAACGGCTTGCATTGAAATTCACTATTTTTTGCCAGACATTCATTGTGGAAAGAAAGTGATTGTCTCGGCGAGTAAAGCATTTTGAGTAATTTGGCGATGGTTTCAGAACGTCTTGCATTGAAATTAACTATTTTTTGCGAACCATTCATTGTGGAACAAAAGTGATTTTCTCGGCGAGTTAAGCATTTTGAGTAAGTTGCCGATTGGTTTCAGAACGGCTTGCCTTGAAATTTACCATTTTTTGCCAGACATTCATTGTGGAACAAAAGTGATTTTCTCGGCGAGTTAAGCGTTTTGAGTAATTTGCCGATTAGTTTCAGAACGGCTGGCATCACAATTAACTATTTTTTGCCAGGTATTCATTGTGGGAAAAAAGTGATTTTCCCGGCGAGTTAAGCATTTTGAGTAATTTGCCGATTGGTTTCAGAACGGCTTGCATCACAATTAACTATTTTTTTGCCAGGCATTCATTGTGGAACAAAAGTGATTTTCTCGGCGAGTTAAGCATTTTGAGTAATTTGCCGATTGGTTTCAGAACGGCTTGCATCGAAATTAACTATTTTTTGCCAGCCATTCATTGTGGAATAAAAGTGATTTTCTCGGCGAGTTAAGCATTTTGAGTAATTTGCCGATTGGTTTCAGAACGGCTTGCATCACAATTAACCTTTTTTGCCACTCATTCATTGTGGAACAAAATGATTTTCTCGGCGAGTTAAGCATTTTGAGTAATTTGCCGATTAGTTTCAGAACGGCTTGCATCACAATTAACTATTTTTTGCCAGACATTCATTGTGGAACAAAACTGATTTTCTCGGCGAGTTAAGCATTTTGAGTAATTTGCCGATTACTTTCAGAACGGCTTGCATCACAATTAACTATTTTTTGCAAGGCATTCATTGTGGAACAAAAGTGAATTTCTCGGCGAGTTAAGCATTTTGAGTAATTTGCCGATTGGTTTCAGAACGTCTTGCATTGAAATTAACTGTTTTTTGCGAACCATTCATTTTGGAACAAAATGATTTTCTCGGCGAGTTAAGCATTTTGAGTAATTTGCCGATTGGTTTCAGAATGTCTAGCATTGAAATTAACTATTTTTTGCCAACCATTCATTGTGGGAAAAAAGTGATTTTCTCGGCGAGTTAAGCATTTTGAGTAAGTTGCCGATTGGTTTCAGAACGGCTTGCATTGAAATTTACCATTTTTTGCCAGACATTCATTGTGGGGAAAATGTGATTTTCTCGACGAGTTAAGCATTTTGAGTAATTTGCCGATTCGTTTCAGAACGTCTTGCATTGAAATTTTCTATTTTTTGCCAGACATTCATTGTGGAACAAAAGTGATTTTCTCGGCGAGTTAAGCATTTTGAGTAATTTGCCGATTGGTTTCACAACGGCTTGCAATGAAATTCACTATTTTTTGCCAGACATTCATTGTGGAAAGAAAGTGATTGTCTCGGCGAGTAAAGAATTTTGAGTAATTTGGCGATTGGTTTCAGAACGTCTTGCATTGAAATTAACTATTTTTTGCGAACCATTCATTGTGGAACAAAAGTGGTTTTCTCGGCGCGTTAAGCATTTTGAGTAATTTGCCGATTGGTTTCAGAATGTCTTGCATTGAAATTAACTATTTTTTGCCAACCATTCATTGTGGGAAAAAAGTGATTTTCTCGGCGAGTTAAGCATTTTGAGTAATTTGCCGATTGGTTTCAGAACGTCTTGCATTGAAATTTACTATTTTTTGCCAGACATTCATTGTGAAACAAAAGTGATTTTCTCGGCGAGTTAAGCATTTTGAGTAAGTTGCCGATTGGTTTCAGAACGGCTTGCATTGAAATTTACCATTTTTTGCCAGACATTCATTGTGGGGAAAATGTGATTTTCTCGACGAGTTAAGCATTTTGAGTAATTTGCCGATTAGTTTCAGAACGGCTTGCATCACAATTAAGTATTTTTTGCCAGCCATTCATTGTGGAACAAAAGTGATTTTCTCGGCGAGTTAAGCATTTTGAGTAATTTGCCGATTGGTTTCAGAACGGCTTGCATCGAAATTAACTATTTTTTGCCAGCCATTCATTGTGGAACAAAAGTGATTTTCTCGGCGAGTTAAGCATTTGGAGTAATTTGCCGATTGGTTTCAGAACGGCTTGCATCACAATTAACCTTTTTTGCCACTCATTCATTGTGGAAGAAATGTGATTTTCTCGGCGAGTTAAGCATTTTGAGTAATTTCCCGATTGGTTTCAGAACGGCTTGCATTGAAATTTACTATTTTTTGCCAGACATTCATTGTGAAACAAAAGTGATTTTCTCGGCGAGTTAAGCATTTTGAGTAAGTTGCCGATTGGTTTCAGAACGGCTTGCATTGAAATTTACCATTTTTTGCCAGACATTCATTGTGGGGAAAATGTGATTTTCTCGACGAGTTAAGCATTTGGAGTAATTTGCCGATTGGTTTCAGAACGGCTTGCATCACAATTAACCTTTTTTGCCACTCATTCATTGTGGAAGAAATGTGATTTTCTCGGCGAGTTAAGCATTTTGAGTAATTTCCCGATTGGTTTCAGAACGGCTTGCATTGAAATTTACTATTTTATTGCCAGACATTCATTGTGGGGTAAAAGTAATTTTCTCGGCGAGTGAAGCATTTTGAGTAATTTGCAGATTGGTTTCAGAACGGCTTGCATTGGAATTTACTATTTTTTGCCAGACATTCATTGTGGAAAGAAAGTGATTTTCTCGGCGAGTTAAGCATTTTGAGTAATTTGCCGATTGGTTTCAGAACGTCTTGCATCAAAATGAACAATTTTTTGCCAGCCATTCATTCTGGGGAAAAAGTGATTTTCTCGGCGAGTTCAGCATTTTGAATAAAGTGCCGATTGGTTTCAGAACGGCTTGCAATGAAATTAACTATTTTTTGCGACCATTCATTGTGGGGAAAAGTGATTTTCTCGGCGAGTTAAGCATTTTGAGTAATTTGCCGATTGGTTTCAGAACATCTTGCATTGAAATTTACTATTTTTTGCCAGACATTCATTGTGGAACAAAAGTGATTTTCTCGGCGAGTTAAGCATTTTGAGTAATTTGCCGATTGGTTTCAGAACGGCTTGCATCGAAATTAACTATTTTTTGCCAGCCATTCATTGTGGAACAAAAGTGATTTTCTCGGCGAGTTAAGCATTTTGAGTAATTCGCCGATTGGTTTCAGAACGGCTTGCATCACAATTAACCTTTTTTGCCCCTCATTCATTGTGGAACAAAAGTGATTTTCTCGGCGAGTTAAGCATTTTGAGTAATTTACCGATTGGTTTCAGAACGGCTTGCATTGGAATTTACTATTTTTTGCCAGGCATTCATTGTGGAACAAAAGTGATTTTCTCGGTGAGTTAAGCATTTTGAGTAATTTCCCGACTGGTTTCAGAACGGCTTGCATCACAATTAACTATTTTTTGCCAGACATTCATTGTGGAAAGAAAGTGATTTTCTCGGCGAGTTAAGCATTTTGAGTAATTTGCCGATTGGTTTCAGAACGTCTTGCATCAAAAT